>NW_028128851.1:0-57000 GCF_965231255.1 Vanellus vanellus
GGAACACTCGTGTGAGCCTGACTCCGGCACCGCTGCGCGGGACAACGCGGTTCCACCGTGCAACTCGCACGTGCACAGAGCCCCGTGCTGGGCAGGGGGCAGATCTGGAGTAGGTTCCCCCCCCCAAAAAAAACATGCAGAGGAAGGGTGGGGATCTGCAGAAACACCTTTTTTTTTTTTTTTAAATAGGGAGAATACACCTCCCCACATGCTTCCAACCCCCCCTGCCACCACAGAGGCACTGGGGACAAGGATGCTTTGGGGGTCACCAGCCACCCAGGGGGGGCCACTCATCCTGTAGCAGCGGGTCAGGGTGTCCCCATGACCCTTTCCCGATCCCTCAGGGGGGTGACACCCATCGCAGGACCCCATCACAGCTCACATGTGGTGTTGGCATCAGCTTGTCCGGCAGTGCAGAGCTCAGCATTGTGGCAGCTGAGGGCAAAGAGGCGGCCAACAGCCAGCAGTGCGACAGCTGCGCAGACACCGAACATGCTCCTGGTGCCTGTCTGATGGTTGCTGTCATGGAGAGCCAGTAGATCCAGACAGGCCAGTAAGTTCAGGGGGAGGAAAATCCAGTTCATCACCAGGCTCAACCAGTTCACCACCGGGCTCAATTTACATGTCCCGCAGGAACGCTGGCACACCTCCAGGAGCCGGACAGGAGCAATGCCGGGGGACAAGGCCCAGGGCGGTGGCACTCCGAGCTGCTGAAGGCACCCAGGTCTGAGCTCTGCAGAGGCCGCTGGCACCGAGCTGTGCAGGAGGCGTTGGTTCAGGCCTCCCAGGGCCTCTCTGAGGGGAGAGCAGGGGCTGACCCATGCTGGGCATGGCCACCTTGGAGCCATGGCACAACCAGTCCAAGCTGGTCCCAGCCGGTCACAGGCATGGGCATCACCATGGCGACTGCCAGCGCTTTGTGATGGGGGCACCGCATCATGCCCAGCGGCCATTGTGACACGGGTGGCCACGGTGACCGTGGGGTATAGAAGGGGCCAGAGCCCTGGGGTGCCCACTCCCAGGAGAGCACCTGCCTCAGGAGGCAGCATCTCCCCTGGGTGCCCACGGCAGCTCTACGGCACAGGACGCCGAAGATGCCCATGGACAGAGAGGCGAACACGCCATCTCAGCCCAACAAGGGGCTGCTGAGCCTGCAGAAGAGGCGCCAGGTGAGGGATAGGGCAGGAGGGAGAAGCTGCTGGTGGGACGGGGCCGCACCGAGCTGCCTTGGTGCCGAGGCCGGGCTGGATGGCACTCTGGGGGCCACTGTGCCAAGGCAGCCACCTCCATCCCATGCCTTCTCCTTCTTCTGCCCGCAGGTGGGCCACAGGCCACCAACGCCAGCGCCGCAGGGCAGGCAGAGCCCAGCCTCGTCCCTCCACGGGGTCAGGCTGCCAGAGCTGCACTGCCCAGAGAGCTTGCAGGCCGCTGGGAGTCGCCACGCACAGGTAGGGAACCTGCGAGAGACGGGGCTGAATGTTTTCCCGACCCTGGGGAGCTGCCAACGGGCAGGTGGGAGGTGCAGGAGAGGACAGGCGGGCTCGGCCCCTGTAGCAAGCTGGACCCCCTGTGCCATGCCCATCAGGCTGCCTGGGCATGCCGGGGATGCTCCTGCGGGGACCAGCCCTCTCCCAGCCGGCTGTGGGAACAGGGCGGCAGCTGCCTGTGGGGCTGAGCGCTGCCCTGGGGGCTGGCGGGGGAGCCCGGCCACAGGAGCTCTTCCAGCTGTTACAAGGGGGGCAAGGGCCACCGTCTCACAGCCTCTCTCCTCAGCTTCTTTTGCAGACAGACAGCGTGGCACACATGGAGGCACTGCCCTGCAACCCGATGGTACTGCCCAGCATCGTGGAGAAACTGGAGACTCTGCCCGGGCGGGCAGCGGCACCCAGATACGCACCCGCAGCTCGGCTACCAGCAGCTGACAGCACCCGCTGCAGGCTGCCTGCTCTGCCAGCAGCACCCGCTGCACCTTCTGCCGGGGCATGGGACACGGCCAGCAGCAGTGCAGCCATCAGACACCCACAGCCAGTCCCACCTCCTCGGGGCACCTGCGGTGAGCAGGGCAGACCTGCGAGGGTCAGGAGATTCAGGCCTGCCACGCAGAGCCCTGCGGCCTATACACCAGCTGTGAAGGGGACAGCTCCATGCCTCACCAGTGAGGTCCCAGGCAAGGTTTTCCGTGGGAGCTGGAGTCACAGCCAGCAGGCAGTGGCACCGTGGGACTGGGCACGTAACAGGGCCCTGTCAATAACAGCAAGAACAGACGAGGTCCAGGTGTCAATGGGAGCAAGGCTCCTGCAGCTCAGCTCTCGCCTGATCCCCATGCATGGGGGGGACACTGATGCTGCCGTCAGGGGCCCTGCACCAGCTGCCCGGGGACAGCATATGAGGCCGGGGTGCTGGGGACACGCAGCGGAGCACAACCCAGCAATGTGGGCGATGTGGATCAGGTGCGACCTCTACAAGAGATCACCGGGGGTGCACCACCAGGCTTCCGCAGAGCATGTGGACATCCTATCCATCAAGATGCAGGCTCCGGAGGAGCTGGGGAGGAGCTTCCTGGCCCACACCGGGCACAGTCTGGCCCAGCTCAGGAATGCCAGCCTGCAGTGTCAGCGGGACTGCCCAGAGGAAAAGGCCTTGGCCGAGGAGGAGTGTCAGAACGACAGTGACAAAGAGCTGACCCAGGGGGAAGACATCAACATCCCCAGCATCTGTGTCAACAACTCCTTGGTCCAGGAGCTCTTCCAGGATGCCCACTCTAGTCCCCAGGAGGGGCCTGGCTGGCCCAGCAGCATGGACACAGAGGGGACCGGAGACAGAGCTGGGGATCTGCAAAGTCCCAGCTATGGTCCCAGGGACATTGAACCAACAGCTTCTGGCCTGGCCGGAGCTCATGAGGAAGAGGGGCAGCACACACCACTCGCTCCTGTGGCACAAGAGGAGGCAGAGGAGCCAGCTTCTGCCTTTGGCGAGCAGGCCCCAGCAGCAGAGGCAAAGAGCCGGGCAGCTGCCCCACACAACCCCGCAGGCTACGAGGCAGCACTGCAGGACGCAGCCTGGTGCATTGTGAGGGAGGTTGTGGCCAGCGCTGTGCTTGTATTCCAACAAGAACAGGCAGCAAGAACACCGGCAGTACCTCAGGGCACCGAGGGTCCGGTGACCACAGAGGCTCATGGAGAGGACAGCACAGCTGTTGTCTCCCCGGCAGCGCAGGAGGATGAAGTGGCTGCTTCAGTGCTCCGAAACGCTCCGGCAGACGTTGGCGCACCCCACTTTGCCCCAGCAGAAGAGGCAGAGAGCCAGGCACCTGCCCCGCACAGCCCCACAGCATATGAGGAGGCTCTGCAGGACGTTGCCTGGCACACTGTGCGGGAGGCCGTGGCCGGTGCTGTGCTTGTGATCCAGCAGGAGCAGGCACAGCGCGCGGATGCAGAGACGGCTGCGAGAACACCTGCAGCACACCAAGACACCGAGCGTCTCTTGGCTGCAGAGCCTCACGTAGAGGCCAGCACAGCCCCTCTCACCCCAGCCGCAGACGACCAGGGAGGTGCAGCAGCTTCTCCCGTGGCTCGGGAACCTCAGCACCAGGTGAGCCAGGCGCACGTGGCCAGCACCGGGCATCCTGAGTTGCCGAAGACAGGCGCAGCGCCCGGGCTGTGTGTAGCAGGGAGATGCCTGGTGCCCTCCAGGTCTCCCGCTGACATCCCCTCCCTCCCCTACCTCTGCTCTTGCTCTTCCCCTGCAGGCGCTCTCCGAGCATCCAGGCAGCGCACAGCCCTCCTGCGGCTGCAGGGACGTGCCGGAGGATGTCCCAGGTAGGTCCCTGAGCCGAGGGCAGGCCTGGCTGGGTGCTGCTCATCCCGGCGAGCGGCACCCAGGGCAGGTCAGCAGCACTGCACACACGGGGACTGGCCGTGCTGTGGCCACCCCTCCCTGGGGAACCGCCTCGGTGGCAGGGGGCTGGCAGTGGCTTGCCCGTTGCCTGCCCAGCCCCTCACCTACAGCTCTCTGTTCCCCGCAGGCATCGTGGCCCTGCCACACACCCCGGCTCGACAGCGACGGCCCTCCTTCTTCAGGAGGGCGCTCAGGGCTCTGCACAGGGCTTTCCGCTGTACCTGCATAGCGGGACAGAAAGAACAGTAGTGTCCTGCTGCCAGTGCCAGGCGGGTCCCCAGAGATGGCATCTGGCCCTGAGCCTGCACAGCATCCAGGCAACCGAAGGATGGGTGCATGGACAGTGCCCCAGACATTCATCTGCCCTGAGGACATCGTGCTGCCAGCCTCCGCTCGGCTATGGAGGCTTTCTGAGGCCAATAAAAGATGACAATTTTCCCCCAATGCTTGTCTGTGCCTGGCCCATCTCAGGAGAAAGATGGCTATTGACCAACACCCCCAGGTCCCTTTCTGCCAGGCAGCTTTCCAGCCACACTTCCCCAAGCCCGTAGCACTGCACGGGGTTGTCACCCAAGTGCAAGACCTGACACTTGGCCTTGTTGAAACTCATACCATTGTCTGCAGCCCAGCCAGCCAGCCTGTCCAGATCCCTCTGTAGAGCCTTCCTACCCACCACTAGATCAACATTCTCACCCAACTTGGTGTCCTCTACAAACTTAGCGAGGCTGCACTCGATCCCCTCCTCCACATCGTTGATAAAGACATTAAACAGAACCGGCCCCAGCACCGAGCCCTGGGGAGCTAGGAGAGCACCCACCCGCCTTGTGCCCACGCAGCCTTACTTTG
Organism: Vanellus vanellus; assembly: GCF_965231255.1. Classification (NCBI taxonomy): domain Eukaryota; kingdom Metazoa; phylum Chordata; class Aves; order Charadriiformes; family Charadriidae; genus Vanellus; species Vanellus vanellus. Next base: position 4,744 of record NW_028128851.1, read on the forward strand.
CCAATAACGAAGATGTTGGAGAGCCTGGTAGCAAAGCTATTGCCATTGGCATCCTTCACGTGAACCACGTCGAATGACCTGGGGTGTCTCTCCCGGTTGGTGATCACTCCAATACGGCCCAAGTTGGCACGGAATACAGGTGTGAGAAGAGCTGGCACCAGGAGCCGTGGTGAAGGCCTTCCGCTTGGCTCCTTGAGGAGCACCACTGGAGAAGGGCAGCGACAGGGCCACACTGGCCCACGGAGCGGCCACCAGAGCACCTGGGGACACCTGCATGTCCCACAGGAACACTGGCACACTTCGAGGAGCCAAAGAGCTCTCTCTGGTCCCAAGACTCAAGCAACCCCTCCACCAGCTCATTGCTTTTACCTGGTGCCTGCTTGCTTTTGGAATCCCTCCAAGTCCCTATGCCAAACATAGGCATATGTAGGAGGCTACACGGGAGGAAACCCTGCTCCAGGTGGTTTCTTGGGAAACCACCCCTTTCCCAAGACTGCCCAAGACTGTTTTAGAGAAAAGCTGTTTGGCATTTGTACTTAACTCCTGTACTGCTCTCCACAGTGGGGAACTGCCACATGGGATGCAAGACCCACCTGTGTCAAACTTGATGAAATCTGTGATCTTGCCTGTCTCCAGGTCAGTCTGGACCGTATCATTCACCTTGAAGAGGGGGACTGGATAGCGGATGGTGCGGGCATTGTGGGTGACCGGATGAGGGATTCCTTTGGTGCCCACGAAGATCTTCCTCACTTTGCACAGGTTGTACTGCAAACAAAACCCAACGCTGCTTAGCTGAGGCAGTGCAGCACCATGGACCAGGGGACTCTTGTCCCCTGTGGGAAACCTCGGCTGGTCCGAGGGACCAGAATGCGAGTTTAACATTGACCTTGAGCAGATATCCGTGTACCCTTGAAGAGACTGGGGAGTCCTGAGAAGAGCTGAGTAAAAAGATAAGGGTTGGCAAACATCCTGGCTCTGACCAGAGCATGAACAGCATGTGATGGGAGAGCGTATTGGGCAAAAGTAGAATGCTGAATATATGCATAGATAAGCACCTGGGTAAGAGAATATAAAAAAGCACTGCTTGTTAAGTAAAGAAATTGGATTGCTGCAACTTGATGTCCAGTGTCGTGTCCGTCCCAACAACGACACCCCCTCATTTTGGGGAGGGCTGGGCTGGTTTCTTCGGCCTCGCAGTGCCCGGGGCGGAGGGAAGCGGTGGCGCGGGGCTGAGGGGACCTCCTTCTCCTCGGCGCGGCGCCCCCCCCCTGGGGGGCGTGGCCCGGGTCTGGCCCTTGGCGCATGCGCGGGTGGGCGGACGCGAAGGAGAACGTTTCCGGTGTGCGGCGGCGGTCGGTACCGGGGGAGACGGGGGGGCGGCGCGGTGGTGTCCAGGGCAGGTTCAGGGGGTTTGTGGGGTGGCGGGACCGGGCTGGGGGACTCGGGGGGCGGCCTGGGCCTGCTTGGGGGGGGCAGAGCCGAGCGGGGGGTCCCCGGGGGAAACAGGGCCGATTCAGGCTCCCCTGTCCCCCGCTGCCGCCCCCTCACCCCCCGCTCGCTCCCCGCAGGTGGCGGCAGCCCCGGCCGCAGCGCAGGGTGCCCGGGGCCGGCCTGGCCGGGCGCTTGGCTCCGCTCTGGGCTCCGCTCTCAGCCCCCCCCGGCAGGTCAGCCCGGCCGTGCCCCCTTCGCCCGCCTCCAGCCCACGGCCGAGCCCCCCCAGGTACCCCCGAGGTGGGTCGGGGGGTGTCAGCGCTGGGCCCCCTGAAGCGGGGGTGGGTGGTGGGCACGGGCATTGCTGGGAGCCCGTGGGCAGCCCTGGGACCCCCTTAAAGCCCACGGAGAGCCCCGGGGCCCCCTTGTCTCCCCCAGAGCCGACGGGGAGCCGTAGCTGTGGAGTCAGCTTAAGGAGTCTGCCCTAAGGACTGCTGCTTTTTGGAGCGTTGGGGGAGGGGGAGGGTTGTCGGTGTGGGGAGTGGAGGTGTGTGGGAGGAGTCCCGTCTCTTGAGGGAGGTTTGGGGGTGTTGGGCAGATTTGGGGGAGTGGGGGAGGGGTGCCCTCACTTGGAGCTCCCTGGTTCATTTCTTCTAAACTGTGGGAGGCAGCGGGCGAAGGGGGAAGGCAATAGAGTGAGTTGCTGTATTTCAGTCCTTGTTTGAGAGTCAGCGACTCTGCTCCCTTGCTGCTCAGCAGACTATTGGCTCCGTGGGGCTCTTTCTCCAGGCAGGCTACGACTACAGAAACGGCCCCACTTCCTCGGAAGAGTTGTTAGCAGTGACATCTGGGAACGTGCTGCCTGACGTTGGATAGACCTGGCACCACGCAGCAGCTCAGAGCTCCACAGCGTATGCTTCCACACTCAGTTCCGTCCCCTGCCTGGGAACCCACTCTTTCTCGGTCCCTGCTGGCAGCTCCTGTGGAGGCTCCTGGCTGAGGACCAGCCCCGGTTTCCCCACTGCCCCACCAGCAGCCATGGGAGAGCGGGGGTGTCCTGAGTGTGTGAGCACCACTGGCTCTGTTGCTGCACTGGGCCAAGGCTCCAGGAAGTGGTAGAGGGAGCTCTGGGAAGAGGAGCTGCTCCTCAACAGGCTGCTGCAGTCCTCCGAGTTGGCCAGTGAGCACAGGCTGCAGGGGCTCTTGCGGTGGCCCTCGGGGGGCCCAGGAGCCCAGGGGGTGCGTGGACCAGAAGGAGCTGTCCCCACTGATAGGACCTATAGGCGGCAGAGGAGGGCAGGGGGACCTGGGGGCTTGGGGTGGGCAGGGGGTAGAGAGAGGCATCACTGCTCAGATGGTATATGGTTGGCAGGGAGCCCAGTGGGTCCTGTGGGGCCCGGTGCTCCCTCCTCGCTGCCTCCTCGGTTGCCCTGCAGAGGAGGAGAGAGAAGAGAGCCCGCTGCACCCTGTCTCCTCCATCGGGGCCCGCGAGCAGAACTCCCTCCTCAGCAGGCGGGCAGGGCTGCCCAGCGCAGGCAGGGCAGGGCGCAGGCTGAGGGTCTGAGGCAGGATCTGGGGTTCTCCCCCACACTCCCTGCTTCTCCTGTGTTGACTCTAGCTCCCATCCTTCATCCGCTAGCCGAGAAGCTGCTGAGGGAGGGGACGGAGTGAGCGGCCAGCAGCCCTGGGCACAGCCCCATCCCTTGTTTTGGCTTTTTCCAGTCCCTCTCCTGGACCCCAGGAGCTGGGTGAGTGGGAGCAGCTCCCAGCCCCATGCCACAGCCCCCCACCCCACCCCAAGCTGCGGCACAGTGCGGTGCAGCAGTCGCCTACCTGGAGCCGCTTGGTCCGTAGCACAGAAGAGACCGCGCTGAGCCCCATCAAAAGCATCATGAGCGGAGCCAGGTGAGCTGTGGGGGGGACGTTGGAGTCCCTCCTGGCACCAGCTGCGGTGCAGCCGCGCAACCCTGGGGTGCCCCCCATGGGAGACGTTAAAGAAATAAAATGTTGGTCTCTATCCCTGGTGCTGTGGTTCCTCCTCCCATCCCGCGGCTGGGGCTGTGCCCCCCTCAGTGCCCGACCCAGTGGGACAGGCTGGCACTGCTGGCACCCACCAACCTGGGGGGTGGTAGTGCTGGGGGAGCTGGGTGGGCTGGAGAAAGGGAGGAAGCACCTCTTGAAACCAACTGGGCCCTCTCCAGCCACAAAACCCTCCCCAGAGGCACCAGAGGGGACCCCCAGATCCTTGAAGGGCTGCCCCAGACTCCCTCTGGCCTGCAGGAGTCCCCCCCAGGACCCCATAAGGGCAGCCCAGGACCCCTTATGGACACCCCAGTGGTGTCCCAAATCTGGGTTCTTTACCTGCTGGGCAAGCCAGTAACACACTGTGTGGGAGCAGCCAGCCAAGCCGGTTTCAGAGCACAAGAGGTGAGAGGCAGGGAGCTGCCATCCCACTCAGCTCCATCCCCGCCGTGCCGTGGCTGTGCAGAGAGAACTTGGGGGGAGCTGCAAAACAGCTCAGCCCGGGCTTATCTCAAGATGGCACAGAACAACCAAAACCAAATGGCCCTTAACAAACAAAATGCCCCGAGTCCCATCCCACCACTCTTCCCGTGACGTTGAGCGCCGGACATCACAAATTGGCAACAGAGACTTCGCTATGGCACCACCAGAGGGAAATATCCCAGACAGTGTAATCCACTCGGGCATAATCCTGCACCCTCACCGAGTCAGGAAATATAAACCGCAGGGTCTGGGGAGACAAATGGGGAATCCTCCAAGGATACAGCTGGCCCCTCGGAGATCCGTCCCCCCCATCCAGGACGCTGTACAGGGTAACTTCCCCGGGATGGAGCGACCTCACCTGAGAGAGAGAGGGTAAGTGACTAAGAAACATCCGTACGGTATAGGGCATGCGATTGAGTTTGTGACTGGTGCCCTCTTCTAAGGCATTAATATCTAGCGCCCTCGTGGTTTGTGTTGCTACTTGTCGGGGGCATTTGTAGCTCGCAATAGTGGATCCCGCTAATTGCTTCTAAACCACAATAGTGTAATCGCCATCGCACACACAGAACTTGCAATAGTGACGTATTGGACCTGTGAGTGAAGTCCAAATCAATTGTTAATTTGAACCTCTCAGTGAAGCCCTTTTTCCCGTTTCGTCACACTCCCCGAGCCACTGGGTAAAGCGACACCTGGCAAAAAACCCCACACCACCCTCAAAAACCCCACAGCACATCCCCCACTCCCCACCCACCCCTTCTCCCCCCATCACAGCCATGGGGCAAACTCCCACCACCACCACCCCCCCACTCTCAGCTCGGCTATGACCCCCCCCCCCCCGAGTCACTGGAGAGAAAGCAATGGAGAGCGAGCTCAGGCTCGTGTGAGCTGGAGAGATTTCTCTTTGTTTTTTGATGTTGTTGTCGTTGGGTGGGGTTTGGTTGGTTTTTTTCACAGAACACTTTGCAGTGTGGTGTCACAGCCCCCGGGGCCGGCGCCGCTGGCTCTCGTCCCTCCTCTTGCCGGACGGCTTTCACCACTTACCTTGCTTGGTTTTGTTAGGGTTTTTTTTCCTTTCTACCTTTCTTTTTTTATATTTGGGGTTGTTGGTTTTTTTTCCTTTTCCCCCCCTTTTTTCCTTTTCCCTTTTTCCCCCTTTTTATCTTTTTCCCTTTTTTCTTCTTTCCCCTCGTTTTTTCTTTTATGTTTCTTTCTTTTTCTCTTTTTAAACATTTCTCAAGCTTTCTCTGAAGGAACGGCCCTTGGCTCTCAGCCAGCAGAAGGAGACTATGGAAGAGCTCTGGCACCCATGGGATTGCTTTCCTTCTCCCGCTTCGCACTCAGTAGAGCGTGTTTTCCAATTCATTTTTTTTTTCTAATTAAGAAAATAAACAAAAATAATGCTCCAGCTATCAGTTTTGTAAGGCACACAAAATCTCTAAAAGGGAAACAGAAGCACAGTGTGCTGAGGTATGAAACCCTGAGGTAGTTTTTGTGTGTGGTTGTGTGTGTGTCATCGGGGGTTGAGGGTTGTATGCGTTTTATTTTTGAAATTAAAAAAAAAAAAAAATATTTTGCTAGTGTTTTTTTTTTCCCCAGCCCTGGGCTGACAACCTCTTGGAAATCTGGCTTTCCCCCCCTGCCCCTCTTTCCCCCTTCTCTCCTTGCAACCGGGATCTTTCCCCAAAGGGTTTACAGCCGAGCACAGCCTTTCCTTTAACCTCTAGAAAAGCCGGCTTGTGCTAAAAAACAAACATCCCCCTCCCGCCCCCACCCCCTCTGAAATGAAATAAATAAATAAAGAATTAAAATCCTTACAAAACTTAAAAATCGCCGTTAGTTTCATTATCATTACATTAATGCTAAAAACTGATGAGTCGCTGCGCTGCGTGACGCAGCCCAATCTCCCCCCCTCAACGCTGGGCGAGCTCCTCTGGCCATGCCTGGGATGAAAACCGGGTGGCTTTTAGGAAATAAAAAATTAAAAAAAAAAAGAATAATAACAACTCTCTTTCTCTCTCTCTGCCTATGTTAGTCCAACTAAAGGGATAGCGTCGGGAGGTGAGGGAGAGAGCCCTCCCCGTACCCCTCGGCTGTGCATCCTCACAGCGCCGCGGAGAATGGGGGGGGTGGGGGGTGTTTGGGAGGGGTCTTTGGTTTGCTCCCCTGACCTGCTGGGGGTGGGGGAGGAGGGTTTCGGAGGGGGGGGATGTCCGGCGGCGGGGTTACATTCATCGGGCGGTGCTGGGCGGCACGGCGGGAGCCTCCCTTGCTGTGCTGCGAGGCCGGGGCTCCCAGAGCGTGTTTCTGCTCCTGCTGCTTCACCTGCTGGAGCATTTCCCTCATCTTGTGCTGTGCAGTCCTGGGGAGGAGAGGGGAAAAGCAAGAGGTGGGGGTCAGGGCACCGCTTCTCCCCCCACCACCAAGCCCCCACCGAGCATCTCGCCGCTCCCAACTTGTCACTCTGGACAAGCTGTAAGTAATTTCAAGGGTTTTGTTGTGGTGTTTTTTTGTTTGTTTGTTTTTTTGTTTTTGTTTTTTTTTTTTTTTTTTTAAAAACTTGTGCTTCCTCCATCGCTCCTCAAGAGCACCTGAATTTTTTGGGGGGTCGCCATGCCACCTAAGTGTACAGGAGACAAAGTTATGGAAGATGCACCCAGCTGCGATGCACGTGGCTTTGCCCACACCGAGGAGTCCATTCACACCCTGGGTGCCGCTCTGCACGGCATCCAAAACACCCATTTTTAGCTCAATCAAGCCAATCTTCAATTTCAGCACTCGCACAGCCGAGGGAGCTACCGATACACCTTCAGTGCCTCTTGAGGGCACAGGGACCTCCCAAAAGAAGAGCAGCAGGACGCTTGGGTGGTGCTGGGCTCAGCACACACTGTGCCTTTCCTCGGTGGACGAAAGCAGCCGGGGAAGATCGGGTAAAGCCACGGCCAAACAGTACCTGACTGGCAAAGAAATGCCCAATGATTTTAATGATGACCTCCTCGTTCTCGTCCGGGGTTTGGTCGCGTGGCACAAGGATTTCCACACTGGTTAAGATTTGCAGTTCATTCACCTGGAGCGAACCACAAGAGGGTTTTGTTGTGGAAGAGCCAAAATCCTCCACTGCCAGTGTCACCACGGCACCAGGTACCCTGTGTGTCTCCCCCTTCCTTGGGACCAACAAGAACCACCACCAGGACATGGGTGCTGAGGGTCAAGACCGCTGAAACCACTGTGCACCCGGAATTTGTCCCCCTGGGGTGGGCAGGGGTGATGGCTGATGCCCAACTCTGCGTCCCCGGGGCACCACCACCTACCATCTTGCCACCTTTGCCTATCACACGGCTAGCAGCGAAGGAAGGCACCTTGATGTGGGCTTCAAGCTTCACGTCTTTCGCGTTTTCCTCTTTCATCTCCCCAACATATTCACCCCTGGGCCTGGGGAGGAGATGGTCAGAAAGGAAAACCATCAGGCAGCGCCCACTGTGCCTCTCCATCCCCAAAGCTGACAATGACCCCATGTCCAGCAGCATCAAAACCACTGTACCCAGCAAAGAGCTCCCCTGGTGCTGAGGGAGGCCAAGGCAGGCTGGCAGCACAGTGGTGACCACAGGGACGCCCTTGACTTGTCCCTTACTGTCCCCCCCACCCACAACCCCCACACAGCGCACCTTGAACTGAGCCTCGGGAAGCCCCGTGATGACCATCCGCTCGCTGCCCTCGGGACCTTCTGCCGGGGCTATCTGAGGAGGGATGAGGGAGAGGGAGCATGAGCGCAGCCCCCACTTCAGCAAGACCTTCCCTTGGTGGGATGTACCTCCCCAATGCAGGGCAACCCCCCCATGCAGGAGCATCCCCTCCCACCTGAGCTGGGCTGATAACCGGGGTGCTGCAGGCCTGGCCTTCTACTAATGACAGGCTGGAGAGGTGGGCCCATGCCAACCTCATGAAGTTCAAGGAGGCCAAGTGCAAGGTCCTACACACGGGTCGGGGAAATCCCCAGCAAAAATCCAGGCTGGGCGGAGAATGGATGGAGAGCAGCCCTGGGGAGAAGGACCTGGGGGTGCTGATTGATGAGAAGCTCAACATGAGATGGCAAGAGAAGCTGTAGCTGCTCCATTCCTGGAGGTGTTCAAGGCCAGGTTGGTCAGGGTTTGGAGCAACCTGGGCGGCTGGGAGGTGTCCCTGACCAGGGCAGCAGGGTGGACTGGATGGTGTTCAAGGTCTCTGTCAACCGAAACGATTCTATGATAATTTGGGGAGCAACACTGTAACCCGCAGACTCCCATTCCCTGCCCTCGGCAGTGGGGAGGGGAAACTGAGGCACAAAACGCAGGACCAGCCCCGCGGCCCCTTCCTCACCTTGATGGAGGCACCCAAAAACCGCACCAGCTGCTTGATGTGCTGCCCCTTCTTCCCAATGATGGCCCCCACCGCCTGCGTCCCGATGAACAGGTTCACAAACTCTTGCTCCGGCAGCTGAAGGGGCACAGAAGAGCGAGAGGGTCAGGGGACCGGCCAGACAAGGGACAAGGGAGGTGGCTGTCCCCATGCTACCATCCCATGGTAGTAGCTGCTCACCCTCCCAAGGTGCCCAAGCGAAGATCTCCTGGAAAGGGGTACCAGGCACTTACTGGGTGCTGATGGCGGAAGGCACCGGCCGGGGGGGGCTCCATACACACCCAAGAGGTACATCGAGGAGCCCTATGGTTGGAGAGAAAACGATGCTCAGTGACAGCCCCAGCGTGCCAGACCCTTCCCGGCCACTCCCAGTCCCACGCAGAGCAGTGTGCCACCACCGTGAGCCCAGCAGGGATACGGGGACAACCCTTCAGGCCCTGAAACCCCCCCTCACAGAGCGTGGGTGCACCCGAGGGTGCATTGGGGTGAACTGCAGCCCCGACCCAGCGCGATGGGGCTGGGAGGCAGACAGGGGCTCCCAGTTACCCCCACACCCTCCCCACTGCCATGTTTTTGTCTGTGTCCTGCATTTGTAGGGGAAAACCAGGACACAACTCTCTCCTGCTCTGCGTTCCAGCAACTGCAACCAGATGCTACCTGCAAACCACCATTGCTCAGGGGGAGGAGGAGCAGACCCAGCTCCCCTGCCCAGGCTGGACGCCGCTCTCGCTCACAGCCCTCCATTTAAGAGCATCACATTGAAAAGCGCCCTTAGGAGCAAGGGCAGGGCGAGGCAGCGCCCCAAGAGCCAGCCAACCCCCCGCACACAGCTCAGCGCTCACCACACGCTCGCCGGCCCCCGCAGCAGCGGCTCGAGCGGGGCTGCCCGCGGCCGGCGGTCGGGCGCCGCTCCGTCACAGCCGCTCACCATGGTGGAACGCCGAACGCAGTCCGCGTCCTTCCAGTCGCGCCGCAGCCATGGCGCAGCCGGGTGCAGCGAGCGCAGCTCCCCGCCAGAGGGGCGCAAAGCGCCGTGCGAGCGCGCAGGAAAGGGCTCGGTAAGCCCGGGACTGGCATTCCCTCACCCACCGCGGGCAGAGGAGGCAGGAGGGGGCGCGCGAGAGCCCGCGCCGCCGGCCGCTGTCGCTCGCCTCAGGCCTGCGGGACGCCGAAAGGCTTCTCCGCTCTCCGAGGGGCCCCTCCGCTCTCTGGGAGGCTTCTGGGGGGCCCCCTCCGGCCTCTGGGGGGGCCTCTCCCCGAGGGCAGACAGGCCTCTTTCCCGCCTCCCGGCGCCCAGCTGCCAGCCGGGGCCCGGCTCGGGGCTTTCGGAGAAGGGCCAGCGCCTCCCCCAGACACAGGAGGGCGAGGCGGGACGGCGCCGGCCCGGCCCCACCGCAGGGCAGAGACAGAAGCGGGCCGGGCGGCCCTTAACGGCCCCCTCAGGCAGAGCACAGACGCGGCGCGCCTGCGCGCACCCACCGCCCCGCCCCTCTCTCCCCCCTCAGCCGCCCCTGTACCGATGGCTGCGGGGGGCCCTCGGTGCCCTCCTCGCCGCCCCCGGCCCCGCCGCCGCGCAAGAGGCCGCCCCCCAGGTCAGCGAGCCGCCCCGCCGCCTCAGGGCCGCCCCCGGGCATCGCCCCGGCGCCCACTCCCCCCCCCCCGCCTGGGGCCTGCGGGACCCCCGGGGCCTCCTTGGCGGGAGCCCGCCCGGCGCCTCGTCCGGGAGCGGCGTTAGTCGCTCTGTGGGCTCGGGTGCAGGGCGGGGTCTTGCTCTGGGGCTCCCCTGGCTCTGGCTGCCCTCCCCTGGGCTGGGCTCGGCCCCTCTGCCCGCCCAGAGCCCCCCCTCCGGGGCGGTGGGGCTCGTGGTGGGCCCCGGCAGCCCCGTGCCCTCCCCGCCCTCTCCCAGCCCGGCAGCCCCGTCATTCCGGCCCTGTGCGGCGGCTGTGGCTCCTGCCGCTGTGGGCTCGCCCCGGGCGCAGTCAGAGTCGTTCCCCTGTGATGCTGAGATGACTGTGGCTTCCAGACGTTCCCCCCAAATCCGTGGGCAAAGCCACCCCCTCGTTGGCTTTCTGTCTGCACAGCGGGGGCTTGAAAAGGGAAAAAGAGGGGGTGGAGACTTGGAGTGGTGAAGGAGCGGGGAGCAGCTTAGTACAACTTCCCAAGAGAGAATTCCTCTTTTCTCACCCTCAAACTGATTCTAAACCTCCAAGTGTCTGGTAAAGTAAAAAAGGACAAAACAAGGCTCTCCCAGGTGCCGGGTGCTCTGGTAAAGCTGGAGAAAGCGGCATTTCTGTTCACAGGCAGTTGCCGTAAGCGCAGTCAGGTATTGAAACTGCGCTTCTCTCAGGACGTAGCCTTGAGCCTGGAGAGCAGCTCAGAAGGAGTTAGCTCCTGCGAACAATTGAGCAGGAGGATACAAAGATTTTGCCTTCTTTATTTTTGCCTTCTGAAGTATGAAATACGCTGAGTAAGAGTGCATCTTTATGGGAGGGTATTGGCCTCTAATGCCTACCCCCCAATATTTTCTGCCTGACTTTAATAGCATAGAAATAGCCAATACTTTTGACATTGTATGAAAGGTGCCGTTAGGGACTTCTTTGTGCTCCTGATACAGAGAGAAGATAGTCCAGAAGCAATGATATCAGCAGGATTTGGGGGCGTAACAGTTTAAAAGAAATTCCTTTGTGTAAGAAAGACCATAGAATTCTTCAAAGAATCCTTGCCGTCTGTCATGACATTTGGGAGGGCAAATAGAGGCAAAAACCCACCTAGGAGCAACCTTTGTGCTCCATTCCCAAAGGAAAAAGTGATTGAAGTGGGTGTATGCACGAGTTGCTTTGCCACCTTTTATTTCCCGTCCTCCTTAGACTTTTCTTTGCAACTCAGTGTAGTGATTTACGAAATGAGGTGGCGTAGTAATCTCTGGTGTGCTGCTTTCCCCGAGGAAAGAGGAGAGCTTTACATATGAACTTAAGTTTTTGGCGATGGGAACAAACGTAAAAAGTTAGGGAGCCGAATGAGAAAAAGAGGCCTAATGTGCTCCAGCGGGATAATTAGCTCTCTGAGAGCGGTCGTTGGCTGGGAGAGGTTGGGGGGTGTTGAGGAGGGGTGCAGTTAGGTGTATGTGCCTGAGATGATCCCAGGGGCGCTTGGAGGGGGAGACCTTCGGGATAGGAAAAGTAACTTTGAAAGTTTGGGCCCTGTGAAGGGAAGTCAGCCTGTTGGGAGCTTCCCTAGGGTTGCAAAACACTGTTGTGTGTGTTCTTTCCTCAGCGTTTGGATACCTGTGGACGATGGTGACGAGAGTCCGCCGAAAAAGAAAACATCAGGTATTGCACATTGCAGAAGTATTGAATATGCCTGATTTTTCTGAGGTTTCGTGTCCCTTGGAAAAGTCTGACTTTTGTGCTCTGGCATTGTTCCTGAAACTGTGGCTTTTCAAGCTGTTCTTTCCTTGTGGCTATCTATCCCTATAGCCAATGGCTTGAGGGTGTACGGTAGGGCTTAGCCCTCTGTCTGATGTTATCTGCAGTGACTGTGGCAGGGCACAATACTTTCACTGCCAGCAGGAGATAGCCCAGGTCTCTGGCGGTGAGCCCGCGCCTGTCAGCAGAAAGAGTATTTTAAATCAAAGCTGTGTGCTCCCTCCTGGCTGTATTCGCAATGTACCTCTGTTGGTTTTCTATCATGTTCTTATATGGCCTGTCTTTGTTTTTTAGATTGTTCCATCTCCGAGCAGAAAGAGAAAGTTTCTGCTGTGGTGCAGTTGCCGACCAAGGCAACCAAACGCCCAGCGGCCTCCGTCAGCGAAGATGCTCCATTCACAGAGTGTGCGGAAGAGGTTAGCGAGGGGTTTGAAATATTAGGATCTGTGCAAGGTGCGAGAGCAAGTGGCTCTCCCTACTGCATCTTGAGGTTGAGCCTGCTCTGAGCCTGTACAGCTGTAGGTGGTTCTTTTCCATTTCTAGCAGGCAGCTATAATGTGGGCTGGGTTTGCCTTACTCAAGTCTGCGTTATTCTCTTTCTCGAGTTTGTGGTTAAGGAATCAAAATACACTACCTTACAAGAAAAACTGTATACTTCCTGTGGATAAACCTCTTTCTGCTCATTAGCCACCAGCCCAGGAAAGGATACCTGTAGGACTTTGGCTCTGTAAAAATGAGCCACTGACTGCTTGACTCCCTGGTTTGGTTCAAAGGTGTAGTGCTCTTTTTCTTATTGCCCCATGGGGTAAGAGGGCTAAGAGACTGTCGGGCTCTAATTCTTCATTCCTGAGAGAGTCGTTAACTCTTATTTGTACAAGATGTATTTTTCAAGGGCTGAACTATCACACTTTGGAATGTTTAGGAGCTGACTGAGTGATAACTGAGTGACAAGCTTTTATTCTTTTAATTGCTGCATGTATGAGAGCCTGTATTCAAAAATTAAAGCGTACCTGTCAGAGATCCTGCAAAGATTTGCATTCTTCTGCAATCTGACCCAGCAAGTCATGGTCCCCAATTCACAGTAGAGCTGACTAAGTCTCAGGAAGTGTGTTTGCTTGGATTCACATTCAGGTTATACTCACACTGGTACTTTTTTTTGTTTTCTTTTAAGCCTTGGTCCACTTTTGAGCCTTCAAGTAAAAGACCAAGATTTTCATCGCTCGATGTAGCAATGCTGCAAATTGGTAAGGCTGACATCAAGTTATACGACTTGTTTCATTTTCACCCTACCTTTTGTACTGTCCAAGTCTACCCCTAGGGTTCTGTACGGATTATTGCAGGCAGGGGACGAGGCAGCATCTGGGAAGACTTGAGCGTGACCTCTGTTTCTTACCTGCATCCTTGCGTTGCTTCTGGAGTGGAGCCGGGCGTTTATCTTGTCATCTCAGTACCAGAGCTGCCTTGGATGCAGTCCTTCCGTTCTGATCCGTCCACTGTTAGCTTGCCAGAAGTAAATTGTTTTCAATGCTCCTTTTAGGTAGTAGATCCCAAGAAGACTTTTGTATTCAGGTTTTGGCTGGCAATACCTTGTGCGCACAACTTGCTGTAGTTGCCGGTGTGGAAACCTGATGATGTGAGAGAGAAAATGAAAAGTTATCTTTGGTGAAGCTCGTTACTGTAAACTCATGAACCTCTTCAGTTTCCTTTTAGAGTTCCTGATGCCTTATGCTCTTCTCTCGTAGGTCAAATTCCGTGTGGAACCCATGCTCACTTGACTAAGCAAACACTATCCCATCCTCACAAGACAATTCCATGTCTGAGGTAAAAATCCTTCTGTTTTCTTTGACTTCTTCCCCGAGAGATTTACTGCCTATACTTCCCTGTACTTCCCCATTAGCCAGTTGAAGACAGCAGGTCTTCATCTGAAAGTCATGAACATCTCGTGTCTGTCTTCTTCGTCATTGGTGTACATGCTTGGCAAAGTAGTTGGTGGTGGAGGTGCATATTGGAATGTTCTCTGGATACCATTTCTTTTGCCGTTGATGTTTTCAGCACAAGCCGGAATGGCAAACAGAGCATCAAAGCTGCTCCAGACAGCTTCTTACCACTGAGGCCACCCATGAAGGAGCGCGCTGCTCCAGAATCCGCCACTTCAGATGAAAATCCATATCATGAAAATGATACAGAAAACAGTATCTCATGTAATCTTAAGTGCGCTGGCAATAGCATTTGAGAGCGGGTGAAGACTCTGCTTTCGGCATCTAATCTCCCAGTCGTTGCTTATTGTGGTTTGGCTCATATTTTGGAGCAGATCTGGAGCATGAGAAAGAGATTCCTTTCAGAGGAAGGTAAACCAGAGAAGGTTCCTGGGGAATGTGTCTAATGCACTCCAACTGCTACTGAGCATATAGTCCCTGAGGTCAGAGCAGGGCAGGTCTGAAGTAAAATGTCCCAGCAGTGTGGATGTTGTGGACATTGCCATTCTCACTGTCAGCATGATCTTGATAGATGGAGAAGAATTGGTCAAGGCTGGTTGAAATGAACGCTGTCTTGTCCCACAGAGTAAAGTGGCCTCCTCAGGTTGATGCAGATATTTGTCGGATGTGCAAAGAATATTTTTTTCTTTTTAAAGAAAAACCCCAAAAGCCACCGTGAATTGGTACGCACTGATAACAAATGCCCCACATATAAAAATTGTGATTCTTCTCTGTTGTTTTTTTCCTGCCCCAAAGCGTTCAAGCCTCCTCCAAGGAACCAGTGATGACTGTGAGTCACGTAGAAGAACCAAAACACAGAGGAGATGTCTGTCCACGTCCAACACTAAGGACCGGTGAGTATCCCCCTGATTCCAATCCGTTCCACTTTGTAGGTAGACTTCAAATCGGAACAGGGCATTTCCTATACACTCACAGATGATGTTCAAAGTTCAAAGTGCTTGCCAGAATTCGAACTTCCTGACCATACAGTCATCATTAAAAGTTTTGGGGTTTTTTATTTATCAGCCTGAAATTGAGAGCTCTGTATATCTGATGGTGATTCAAATTTGACTTCTTGTTTTCTTACTACTGCTTTTCTGTGCAGGTGTAGAATGTATAGATGTTTGCTGCCCGCAGTGGTCGCAGAGAGGTGATACGATCAGGTAGAGTCTCTTTTAATGTAGTAATGAGTAGCTACCTTGCGGCTCCGGAATTGCTCGCAAGCCAGTTGCATCTCCAACACAGCTGCCATGCGAGAGCCGTGCTGTGTGTGACAAAGAGGGTTGTGCTGGTGTGGTGTTTGCTGTGGAAAGAAAGCCAGTAAGGGTGCGAGTGGTGGCCGTCCCAAGTTGTCCTTGGATATGCAGAATCCATTTTTGTTTGTGAGTCGTTCTGCCGAGCCATCAAGGAGCTGACATTTCATTTCTTTCACTTGGAAACTCACATCCTGACCAGAAGGATTAGAGAGCTTGTAAAGCCTGGTGGGACTTGAGGCAGTTTTTGGGACTTAGAGGATGCGTGGGGTTTGACTAGGAGGGGGAAAAAAGCAGCGTGCGGTTGGGTTTGAGAGGCCAGCAGCCTGTCTCAAAGGGGTCTTTTGGTGACAATGCAAATTTGTGTTTTTGAAGCAGGGACATATATCTGGACAACTTTAATGTCTGTGTATCTGTTTGCTCTTCAGAGTCTGCGTGGTTTGAATGACAATCCTCTCCAAATGGGGATAGTCACTCTCTTGACTGGCCTGTAGAAGGCAAGTAAACATCCTGTCGCTGTCCCATTTGGAATTCAGTGTGCTGGTCTTAGTTTCCCGAAGCTCACTCTGTTTGGATGCAAGTCTAGTTGCAGATGTTCCTGTTACACCTTGCAGTAGAACACCCAGCGTGCAGTGTTTATCAGCAGTAGATCACAAAGCACTCGATAGAGGAAGTGCTGGTTGCTTCTCTGTTTTCTAAATAATGCAACTGATGAAGAGAAACAAAAGAAGTCTTGTACAAGCTATTGGGAAAAAAAAAAATAAATTCCAAAGCTCCCAGCTCTTCATTCTATCCCAGTCTTGCTGCTAAGAAAGAACGGTGCTGGAAGTTGAGATGATATTGTCACATGTTGATGTGCGCAACCGGGTCTGTAGTCAGCATAAGCCTTGAAAAAGCCTTTCTTGTCCAGAAGGTGAATTCCTGAGAATTCCATGGGAGAGGACGGATACAAAGCTCACTTCTCTCTCTCCCTCTCCTGGCAGGTACTGCACACCAGAAGAAAACTCTGAGGAAGAGGAAGGAGCAGCAAAACAAACCATCGCAGGGGTAAGCTTGTGTTATTCACAAGGAAAATAGAGCTATTTGTGATCAGAAACTTCAGCACTCTTCACTTCACATGACTTACTCAACAATATCTGTATTTCCTCAGGTTGTTTTTCCCCGGGAAAGCGGGAGCATTATTAGATGAGTAGTGCTATGGCAAAGTGTTTTCCACTGCCGTTAATTTTGTTTCTGGACTATTAGGAGCACACTACACTATAGCATTTTGATTCTTCCCTTTGCTGGGGTTCTTAACGCTAGCCCAAGCCAAATGAGCTTTCTGCCTCTCTTGCCTCCGAGTGCAGCACACCATGGGTGCACAGTTGGAATGCAGTCGTCAATAATAAGTAACTTTGGAGTTTGCTGGTTGGATGGGTGTGCATAAACCCTTCCAGTTTTCTATATAAGCAAGATTTTCTGTCCTGTCCCCGAGCAAACAAATCTGTGCTTGATTGCTAGCTTAATGTCCGTTTGTCTAACAGAGGCAGCGTGGCACTGAAATCTCAGAAGATGCGTTATTCCGAGGACATCCTGCACATGTTTGGTCCAAAAAGTCAGCCAGCCTCGATGTGGAAGAAAAGAAAGTGCCAAGCCTGGGAAAAACAGCGGAACGCTTTCCTCCGCTCACAGAGGTACCACAGCCGACAGTCTGTGAGACAAAAGAGAAGGTTGTGACAGAGCTGCAGGGAACTCCTCTTATTCTCAGTGGTTCTTGAGGCTTTTTGAAATCTGAAGAACTTGCATTGAACCTGTTAGCGAGTGTCTGCGGCTGTGACTTCGCAGTGCGAGGGTCAGCACTAAAGCTGGTTTGAAGGATTTCGTGTGCTCCAGCGCTCCTTCAGTTGTGCTGCCCTGAGGGTTTGTGGGCCTTCTGTTACCAGGACAAAAAATGAGTCCAGGTTGAACACCAGTCTCCAGAGCAGTGCTAACCCGACTCATCCAGTTATATTGGATCTGCCTCTTGTCCTACAGTGGTGATAGAACCTGAAAGATCAGCTTGTGCTGATCCGTGGTGCTGACCACCAGGGAGTGGGAGTTCAGTTTCCCCTGCTTGTATGAATTTTGGCTGCTTTTATTCTTCGGAGTTGCAGTCTAATTGAGCTCCCCCCACCTTTTCCTGCCTGTTGAAGATTGACTTGGAAAGGGCGAGCAAATGCAGAGTTTACAAAGTCTGCAGCGTTGATGCTGGGTACAAGGGAAACCGGGTGGTTTTCTTATTTTGCTCACCCAGATTCAAGCAAGAAGGAGATGCTCTTGCAGATCAGAGTATTTTATACCACCATCCGTAGTGGTTTCTTTGCATTCCCTGGGCAGACTTAGATGGGAACGTGCAAATTGGGACCAGTTGCGTGCACAAGCTGGACTCCCCATTGCCTGACTCCAGTGTAGCTGCCTCAGTTTCCCCCTTTGCCGTTCCCTTGGAAGTCCCCCACCTTCACACTCTTTCAGGCTCCTGACTTAGCTGCCTCGGTACGGAGGATGCCCCCTGGGGTTGGCTTAAACCTGGGTATTGCGAGGGCCGCGGCAGCACGTGGGAAAGGGGTTTGCCAGAGTTGTGTTCCATCTTCAGCTGCTTTAGCGTGTCTGCTGAGTTTACAGGTTTTATCCCAACGTCCTTGGTGAAAAGAAATGGCAGCAAGCCTGGGCTGTGAAGTTCAAAGTTGGGATGCTGAAACCAACCAAGCAAGGCAAAAGCGCTATCGCTCACTGAGGCAGGAAACCGTCGGAGGCAGTTGCTCTGTCACCTGAGCTGAATTTACAGGCCGTGTTTCAGTGGAAAGCTGCCCCCAGGTCAGCGTGCTCCATGCGCTGTTTCACAAGTCCTTCCCCATTGAATTGTTCCTTTCAGGCCATGGAGAGAGAGGTCAGTGCCGCATTTGGCAGAGGTGAGCCAGATGAGATCATGAGCAGTGCCTTCAAACTAAAGGTCACTCGCGAAGACATCCGCACGCTCAGGAGCCTTTGCTGGCTAAATGATGAGGTAAAACCAGCTGCAGCACAGGGACAGTCTCATTCAGCCTTTATTGAAAAATACCCCTCCGCCGTGTACAGAATTCCCGTCAACGTTCTCTGACGACCTCCGCGGCAGAGCCTAAAAACCTCTGTACAAGTCTTATTTGAGGTATTGAAGGGTCGAGCGTTTCTGGAAGTTCCGTTACTTCTTGTATGACGCAGCTTCCCGGAGTTTGTCCGGGTTTTTGGTGTGGGGGGCAGGTGTTTTGATCAAACTGCCGATGTAGCCCCATGTGAAATTCTGGGAACAAAAGCTGACAGCTGAGGCTGGAGTTCTCTGCGCTGCGTGCTTAAGGGTGGCCAGAAAAGAGGTGGTGCTGTATTTCTCGTTGGGGAAGGCAGCGTCTTATTTTGACACCTCACGTTTCCTCTTTATGGTACAGGTGGTTAATTTCTACATGGGTCTGCTGATGGAAAGAGGGAAGAAGGAAGGCTATCCAGCGGTCCACGCGTTCAGTACTTTCTTTTATGCCAAACTAAGATCTGGGGGCTACGATGCAGTAAGAAGATGGACCAGAAGTGTCGATGTCTTCAAGCAGGACATCATCTTCGTGCCTGTGAACTTGCGAGCACACTGGACACTAGCCGTGAGTCCCACGGGCTTTTTCTTTAGAATTGGACAGGGAGCAAAAACTGGCAAGAGAAGTCATTTAGGTGTTGGGGGGTGTGCGGCACAAGGTTGTGCTTTGTCTAATGGTCACCTTTTAATAACAGGTCATAGATCTCAGGAAGAAGACCATCACGTACTTGGACTCGCTGGGCCAGAAAGGGGACAAGATTTGTCAGACTTTGCTGTAAGTAACCGCTCCGTCACTGCTTTTATGGTGTGAATGAGGAGAGGGTTTTTAGATTTAGTCCCTGTAGGGCGACTGCAAGTTTTCACATGGCTTGTAGATAACCAAGCAGGAATCTTGGAGTTGCTTGCTGCGACTTGTCTGGCATCGACTGCTTATCTGCTGTCACAGCGTCCCCTGCACCCAGGGTCTGGGGTGCCTGGATTCTGCCGCCTTCCCGTGAGAGGCACAGCCAAATACGCCATAGCCCCGTGGCACACGTGTGCCGACTTTGTTAGTTGGATCCCAGGATGTGGGATGAAGGCACCCGGTGGAATTATGGCATTACAGTTCCTTGCTTGGTTTGTCTCTTTGTCCTCTGATAACATGTGATTTGGGGCTTTTTGACCTCTCCGAAGCAATGGAATCGTTGGCCTCGTTCTTGACCATTAGCTCACAGCCTCTCCCCGTGTTTGTAAGTTTCAGATTGGGATTTTTCCTCCCAAATCAGCCTTAAATCAGCTGCTGTGAGGATCCTCTAACGTTTCCCCATCCTGCCATTCGTCTTCCTGTGATCCTTCAGCTGCTTTATTTTGTTGTTGGCCTAAATTACAGAGATGAAAAGGGATTTTTTGTTCCCTTTTGTTTTAACCAGCCAATACCTGCAAAAAGAAAGCCGGGAAAAAAGAAACCTGGAGCTGAATGTTTCAGAGTGGACTCTTCACAGCATGGGGCCACGTGTACGTGAGCACCACTTGGGTTTGAAATGGGAACTGTCAGTGCTTCTTTGGGGCCCAGATCCTGGCACGTGACAAAGAAAGGGTTGAGCTGATGTTTCTCAAGGAGTTAATAGTAAAAAGCGGTCCCTACAGACTGGATTTAAGAAAGGTCACTTAAGAAAGAGGCGGTGCGAACCTTGAGAGGCCTCGCAGGGAGGAGGGCTGCTGCCCCTTCTGGGCCTGCCAAGAATTTGGATTGTAGTGTCCGAGTCCGGGAGGCAGAGGGGAGGGATGGTGCGCAGTGAACTGGGTCTGTTCCTCGTGGGCGGGAGTGGGTATTCGGGATTACGCAAGTAGGGTCAGGAGTGTGCGGTGAGCGCAGTGTCGGTGTGGGTAATGTGCGCTACTTCCAAGTTGCTTTTCTTTTGAGACAGAGGGAAATCCTCCATCTTCTTTGCATTCCTTAGGAGATCCCTCAGCAGCTGAACGGAAGCGACTGCGGCGTCTTTATGTGCAAATACGCCGAGTACATCGCCAGAGAGAAACCGTTCAACTTTACCCAGGTGAGTGAAGGTCATAAACCCCTCCAAGCCCCTCTCGCCCAGGGACAGGAGCCAGGGAGGTTAGGCAGCAGCTCTTCATTGTGTCCGGGGCAGGGGCTGAGGTTTCGTGCCCCGTTTCGGTGCGTAGTTGCTGGGGTCAGAACTTCCAAGTGGCCTGGGCAGGGCAGAGCTGTGGTTCTCCATCCCCACCTTTGGGAGCTGCTGCCGGTGAGATTCCTCTTGGGCAAGATACTGCCGCCAGCGGGTTTGGCATATCTGGGCTCGGTATCTTTTGGAGAAATGGCTTCTACCCTTTGACCAGTCAAGACACTGCTTATTTTTATTGATTTTGTTTTATAGCGTTTTGTTTGTTAGCGTGCTTGTAAGCTGTCGCGCGGTCAAGTCAATCTGGTTTTGTCGGGTTGTCATGTCACCCTCTTAGGAACCGCGTGGGGTGTTGTACCCAAACGGTTGACAGTTCTTAAAAGGAACTTCCTATTAAGGACTCCGCTGGGCGTTTATGTGTGTTTGCCGCCTCTTTCTACCATGACGTCATTATTTAAATGGATTTCTCTTCTCTTTTCAGACTCACATGCCATACTTCCGCAAGAAGATGGTGTGGGAGATAATCCACCAACAGCTGCTGTGACACATGGACTATTAGAGTTCTTATTTTAATTACGTTTCTTAGACCTTAGTTACATTTCTTAGACCTTTAGTTACTTTTCTTAGACCTTTAGTTAGTTTTCTTAGACCTTTAGTTACATTTCTTAGACGAATTTTCCTCTTTAGGTTATGAAGTAGAAGTTAAGATGGTTTATTCCCCCCACCTCCCTTATTTTGGAGACAGTAACTCTGGGGTTATGTTTGGGTTTTTTTTGCCAACACCACCAACAGCTGCTGTGAGATGTGCACTATTAGAACAACGCTGTGATCACCTCCGGGTGACTAGTTGTTATTGTAGTTACATTTCTTAGACCTCATTTGGAACAGCAGCAGGCACACAAATTTTCCTCTTCAAGTTATGAAGTAGTGGTTTAAGACAGTTTATTCCCCCCCCCCCCCCCCCCCCCCCCCCTTATTTTGGAGACAGTAACTCTCTTTGAAATTAGCTAACGCACCTTAAGCAAGAGCCAGAAAGGTGGGTGTGACCTCGTTAAGGGCAGAGTGAAGAAGGAACATCGTCAACTTCCATGGCTGAGCCGCACGCTCGCGCCTCACAGCGCACGCGACCACGTTACAGACAAATGGGAAACATCCGTGGTGGTGGTTACAGTCGTGTTTGCCCAACTTACCTTCCCAAGGACAACGTGCTGAACTACCGTCTCCTCAAAGAGAGTTTTCCTCTGTTTCTGGAATATCTACCGTCTACTTGATTCCTAAAACTGGATTTGTCATGACCACGGAAAGAAAGCGTTTACCATCTCTTGATTTCTCACAAAAGCCCCTGTCCTTTGGGCTGGTTTGGGGTTGGCTTTTTTTGCTGTCTCCAGGGAGTTATCTAATGTGAAAAGAGAAGTATTTATTTCTTTATATAATTTAAATATTTATTTTAATAAAAAGAGCCTTAATGGAACAAAACTCTACCTGTGTCCTGGTTTGAGGTAAAACAGAGCTAATTTTGTTTAGTAACTTCGCTTCTTAGCGGGGCCTCTTCTAACTACTGAAGTTAACTGCATATTGTGCCGTCAGCGTTCACTCTCTCAGAGAGGTCAGACCAATGGTTACAGCTGATGCCCAGGCATGGGATGCAGAGAGGCTCTGCTTATACTCATTGCTATAACCCCCACGGCCAACCAGCTTTGTGATTTGCCCCGTTGGAGGGTCGGAAGCGGAAAAGCATAGTGGGGTCCCACCTGCAGAGAAGAGCAGACAGGACAGGTGACCCAAAAACGACCAGCAGGGTATTCCATCCCATCTACCTCATGCTCAGTATAAAAGCTGAGGGATCAAAGGGTCAGCGCTCTTCCTTCAATGGCCGACGTCTGAGGAGGACTCTGTTTGTCTGCCTGTGATCCCCATCCTGAATGCAGATCCGGAATCCAGTTCCCGTCCGTCACTGAGTCCAGCCTGGGACTGCCCCAGTGCCAGCCGGTGACGTGATTGTCATCTCGGGAGCTTGATACGGTTTTGTATATATTTTTCATTATTTCTTTTTATTTTATTATTAATATTTCATTAAAGTAGTTTAGTTCCTTCTAAACTCCTAAGTCTCTTTTTCCTCCTCTGCCTCTCTCTTTGAAGAGGGGTAGAGGGGAGCATCTGTCGGTCCCGTTTGGGGTCCCTCGGGTCCCCAGTGGTGGATTTGGCCTAAACCACGACAGATTAATTGGCGCCCAACGTGGGGCCCGAGCAGTGCTCCACCAGAGCTGTGATAAATTGTCCAAATAGTTTGAATTCCAGTTTGCTCAGAGATTAGAACAGACAGCTTGCATCATGTCGTTCTTAGACGAAATCGTGTATCATGCCTTTAAACAGCTTTGTTGGACCTTAATGCAGTGAAGTTGGTCTAACCTGCCAAAGGTGTTGCAAAGTTCATTTATTCTTTGTCTTTTTATGCGAAGGTTTAAAGGTGCTGTTTTGGTGTGGTTCGCAATTCAGATGTATAACACGATGAGTTGGGTAACAGCTCTACCTGTATATCTCGGGCATCAGGTGATGGGTTCTGCTATTAGTTACACTTTCGGTTCTACCTGGGGAATGTTTACTTCGCCCTTTGATAATTATGCTGATGTGACACCCTCAGAGCTGGGGCATGGAAACCTCCTGGGCTCTGGTACCTTCTCAAGATCGTGATTTTGTTGTTGGGGCTCCTGAATGTGGTGCAGAGGTGGTTTCATGTGAAACATCTGTGCAGGGGGAGCCGTAGGGGACCGTGCGCTGCCGCCACTCAGACCCGCGCAGCCGCTCGGCGATCTGCAGCGGCGCGAACCGCGGCCCCGCCCGGCCCGGCCGCAACCGCCCCCCCCAGAGCGACGGCACCACCGGCAGCCGCCCCCCCCACCGCAACACCACCGGCCCCTCCGCCGCCCGTCCCGGCACAAGCCGCGCCCCCCCCTGCAGCGGCACAAGCCACGCCGCCGCCTGTCCCGGCACAACCTACTGCAGCCACTACAACCAGTACCAAAACTACTCCAACTCCATCAAAATCGGTACAAGCCGCCCCGGGAACCAGGAGGAAGAAGAGGAGGTCAACTCCTTCCCCTGCCCCTTACCACAAAGACCACCTCAAGTCAGATAGCTTGGGGGAGAGTTCTGAAGAAGATCCAGGGGAGGGTCCTTCAAGACCAGAGAAGGGAAAGAGACCTTTGAAAACAGACAAAGGCCAGAGTCCTTCTAGAGCAGATGCTGCAGAGGCCCCTTCTGGGGCAGCCTCCCCACAGGAGGACTCAGATGTAGAGGGAGTTGTTAAATCCTTCTCTAGGAAAGATCTGAGAAATATCAGGAATGACTTTAGTCCTCATGAAGGTGAAACACTTGTCTCCTGGTTGCTCCGATGCTGGGATAGCGGGGCAGATACCCTAGACTGAGATGGCAGAGAAGCTAGGCGATTGGGAAACCTGGCCAAGGATGGAGGGATTGATAAAGAAATTGGGAGAAAGACAAGCACTCTCAGTCTCTGGAGGCGACTGGTGTCAGCCATAAAGCGCAGGTATCCCTTCAAGGACGATATCGAATGCCGTCCAAGTAAATGGACCAACATGGGAAAAGGTATTAAGTACCTGAGAGAATTGGCTGTGCGAGAGGTGATTTATAGTGATGGGCAAGTGATTGTAGACCCTGAGGAAATGCCATGCAAACGATCTCTGCTCAAAAAGTTTGTACAAAGTGCACCATCAACATATTCCCACCCATTGTCAACAATGGTCTGGGGAGGATCCGATACTGACACACCAACTGTAAATGAAGGGGTTAAGAAGGTACGACAGTATGAAGACAGTCTCTCTGGTCCCTTCTCTGTGGCAGCCATAGAAAAGCTGACTGTGACCACCGAGAAAATGACTGAGAAACTGACTGAGAAAATAGAGCAAATGACCCAGAAATTAGTTGAGCAAACCGATAAACTGTTTGATAAACTAACCAAGGTGGAGGAAAAACTCCATGCTTTCCCTGTACAGACTCATGTTGCAGCTGCTAAGAGGAAACGCCCTCCTACTCAAGAGAAAAACCACCCTCCGACTCAAGACAAATCAAACCCGATGCGAGATATCCTGTGGGTTTGCCTCTGTGAATATGGAGAAGACATGAAGAAGTGGGATGGAGAACCTACCTCAGCCCTACAGGCACAGGTGCTTGAGCTGCAAAATGAAGCCGATAGAAGAAAGGATTCTTACAGGAAGAAGGCTGCTCCAACCTACGGTAGGCGATCCTACGGACCAGGTAGGAACCGATCTGATAATCGTAGGTACTACGGTCAACAGTAGAGGTGCCCTGCCTCCAGCCAGGAGGAGGAGAGGGACAACTGAATTTATTGGACTGTGTGGATTCGATGGCCTGGCACATGAGAGCCACAAAAGTATAAAGCCCTGGTGGACACTCGTGCACAGTGGTGTTGGGTTGTTTTTTGCTGTCTCCAGGGAGTTATCTAATGTGAAAAGAGAAGTATTTATTTCTTTATATAATTTAAATATTTATTTTAATAAAAAGAGCCTTAATGGAACGAAACTCTACCTGGTAATGACAGAGGGTGATTTATTCTTTTTTTTTATTTAACTGAAAAAAGTTGGATGTAGCGATGTGGTTTTTCGCTCCCTCACAATCCCCCAGGAAGAGGATTGGAGCCAGGAGGAGCATCGGAGCACAAAAGCCACGAAGCGATGGTCACAACGTGCTGAAGGGGTAATCGGGGTGTCGTTCAGCGGTGAGATGAGCAAGCAGCATCCCAAAAATCCGCCCCTGGAGAGGAGTTAGTGGTGTATGGACACTCTCTGTGTTCTGTAAACCCCCTGTGGGGAGCCCCTGCTGCCCCCTTGGCAGTGCCCGGGTGGCTGTGACTGCTGAAAGCTGGTTTGGTGCGTTGAGGTGTTAGGTGGGGTGGCACAGCCCCTGCCCGCCCCGGGAGGGGGGACACCACCTCTCCGGTGGCACTGGATGGGCGGGAGGGAGGGAGGGAGCAGAGCTGTGGGAGCCATGGAGAAAGGCGTGGGGGTGTCCCTCATCGTGGCAGCCCCCAGCAGCCCCACCCAGCCACCCCAAGGGACACCCAAGCCCCATCTTGGTCCTCTTCCCGTTGGGTGACGCCCTTCCACCCACCCCGGAGGTGCGCTCCTCTCCTGCGGGGGGGACGCCCAGCGCTCGCCTGGCTAGAGAAGCACCGGGGTGGTTGGTTAGGGGGCATCTACACGGGCGTAATTACTGTGCCGTTAATAACCATTAATAACCACTTTGTCTCTGCTAACCAACTGCGGCGAGGCCCCCACCCCGCTTTAGCACAGGCTTCCTGATGCCAACACCTCCCCGAGCCACTGGGTAAAGCGACGCCTGGCAAGAAACCACCACCACCCCAAAAAAAAACCCCACAGCACATCCCCCACTCCCCACCCACCCCTTCTCCCCCCATCGCAGCCATGGGGCAAACTCCCACCACCACCACCCCCCCATCTCAGCTCGGCCGTGACCCCCCCGAGACACTGGAGAGAAAGCAACGGAGAGCGAGCTCAGGCTCGTGTGAGCTGGAGAGATTTCTCTTTGGGTTTTGATGTTGTCGTTGGGTGGGGTTTGGTTGTTTTTTTTTCACGGAACACTTTGCAGTAGAGGACAAAAATATGGTGTCACAGCCCCTGGGGCCACACTGGCAACGCCACCTCACACACCCCACCCCCCCTCCCACCCCCCCACCCCCGCTCCCGTCCCTCCTCTTCCCAGCGGCTTTCACCACTTTCCTTGTTTGGTTTTGTTTTGTGTTTGGTTTTTTTTTTTTTTTCCTTACCTTTTTTTATATTTGAGTTGGGGTTTTTTTTCCCTTTTTTTTCTGCCTTTCTTCCCCCCCTTTTTTCTCTTTCTCCTTTTTTTTTTCTTTTCTGCTTTTTTCTTTTGCTTTTTTTTCTTTTCCCCCTTTCTTTTTCTTTCCACCACTTTTTTTTTTCACCTTTTTTTTTCTCCTTTTTAACATTTCTCAAGCTTTCTCCAAAGGAACAGCCCCTGGCTCTCAGGTAGCCAAGGGAGACTACGGAAGAGCATTGGCACCCGTGGGAGTGGTTTCCTTCTCCTGCTTCACACTCGGTCGAGATCTTTTTTTCCAACTCGTCTTTTTTTTTTTTTTAACAAATTAAACAACAAAAAAAGCTCCAAGTATCAGTTTTACAAGGCACACAAAATCTCTAGAATGGAAACACAAACGCAAGGTGCTGAGGTGTTTTTTTCTGTGTGGATGTGTGTGTGTCATCTGGGGTTGGGGGTTGTGTGTGCTTTATTTTTGAAATTTAAAAAAAATAATAATTTTGCTACGTTTTTTGTTGTTTTTGTTTGTTTGTTTTTTTTTTTTTTCCCCAGCCCTGGGCTGACAACCTCTTGGAAATCCGGTGTTTCCCGCGTCGTGGTTTGGCCTCAGCCGGCAACAAAGAACCACGCGGCCGCTCGCTCCACTCCCGCAGCCGGGGGCAAAACCGGAAGAAAAAGGCAAAAAACTCGCGGGCTGAGATAAAGGCAGTTTAAGAGAAGAGCAACGGGAAGGGCAAACAATCCCAATAACAGCGGTAAAGGAATAGACGGACGCGATGACAGCGCCTCCGCGCACCGACCGGCCCCGCACCGCCGCAGCCCGCTCCCAGCCGCGACTTCCCGCCCCCTCCCCCGGCGAGCTCCCCCCAGCCCCGGGCATGGCTCACAGGGGATGGGATACCTGTGTCCCTGCCGGCTCCTCGGGGAAATTAACCCCATCCCTGCCGGAACCAGGACACCCCCCGCCCCTCTTTCCCCCCTTCTCTCCTGCAACCCGCATCTTTCAGCCGCGTCGGGGCGGTGATGGAGAGCGAAGGGACAGAGGGACAGCCGGGACAGGGGGACGCAGCAGATGCCAACCCCAGTTTGGGACTCAGGGAAGCAAAGAGGAAAGGGCGCGTGAAAGAGAAATGCCTCTTTGAGGAGACGGGATCCCTTCTCTTGGCTCATACAGGCACTGCTCTTCTCAAAGCCCTTAAGAAATCGCTTTTTAACGCTCCTTTAATTATTATGGGGGGTTTCACCCCCTGCTGGCAATCCTACATATCTGCTTTACCGGGCATTAGAGAACCTCTGGACTAGTTCCTGTCCTTGAACCTCGAGAAAAGCCGGCTTTTGCTAAAAAACAAACATCCTCCTCCCGCCCCCACCCCCTCTGAAAAAAAAAAAAAAAAATTAAAATCCTTACAAAACTGAAAAATCCTCTGGCTCCTCCGGCTGTGCCTGAGGTGAAAACCAGGTGGCTTTTAGTAAATTAAAAATAATAATAAAAAAAATACTAAAAACTCTCTCTCTCTCTGCCTCTGTTAGTCCAACCAAAGGGATAGCGTCGGGAGGCGAGGGAGGAGGAAGGGGGAGGCTGTGGGATGGAGAGAGCCCTCCCCGTCCCCCTCGGCTGTGCATCCTCGCAGCGCCGCGGGGAATGGGGGGCTGTGTGTTTGGGGGGGTCTTTGGTTTGCTCCCCTGACCTGCTGGGGGTGGGGGGGGGGGGGGAAGTCTGGCGGCGGGGTTACAGTCATCGGGCGGTGCTGGGCGGCACGGCGGGAGCCTCCCTTGCTGTGCTGCGAGGCCGGGGCTCCCGGAGCGTGTTTCTGCTCCTGCTGCTTCCCCTGCTGGAGCATTTCCCTCATCTTGGGCTGTGCAGTCCTGGGGAGGAGAGGGGAAAAGCAAGAGGTGGGGGTCAGGGCACTGTTTCTCCCCCCACCAACCACTCCCGAGCCCCCACTGAGCATCTCGCTGCTCCCAACTTGTCACTCTGGACAAGCCGTAATTAATTTCAGGTTTTTTTTTTTTTTTAACTTGTGCTTCACTCCTCGAGAGAGCCTGAATTTTTGGGGGGGCCGCCATCCCGCTGAAGTGGACAGGAGACAAGGTTATGGAAGATGCACCCAGGTGGGATGTGGGTGGCTCTGCCCACACCAAGGATTCCATTCACACCCTGGGTGCTGCTCTGCACGGCATCCAAAACACCCATTTTTAGCTCAAACAAGCCAATCTTCAATTTCAGCACTTGCACAGCCGGGGGGAGCTGACGAAACACCTTCAGTGCCTCTTGGGGGCACAGGGACCTCCCAAAAGAAGAGTGGCAGGTCGCTCGGGTGGTGCTGGGCTCAG
Source organism: Vanellus vanellus (assembly GCF_965231255.1). Taxonomy (NCBI): domain Eukaryota; kingdom Metazoa; phylum Chordata; class Aves; order Charadriiformes; family Charadriidae; genus Vanellus; species Vanellus vanellus. The sequence goes on from NW_028128851.1 coordinate 33,088, forward strand.
GAAGCCCCGCGCCTTTCCTCGGTGGATGAAAGCGGCCGGGGAATATCGGGTAACGCCACGGCCAAACCGTACCTGACTGGCAAAGAAATACCCAATGATTTTAACGATGACCTCCTCGTTCTCGTCTGGGGTTTGGTCTCGTGGCACAATGACTTCCGCACTGGTTACGTTTTGCAGTTCGTTCACCTGGAGCGAACCACAAGAGGGTTTTTTTGTGGAATGTAATAAGTAACAGAAGATCATTTGCTGATCCAACCAGTCGCTCAAGGACCATCTGGACAGTAGGTTATCTCAAGCACAATAAAAGCTCAAGCACAAGTGCTTAAGCAGTTTGATGAACAAAATAGTAAAAAGTAAAAGGGTGGAATTGTGATAAGCTCAGCGCTGTTTGTTCACCAAAACTAGAAACATACATTGTCACATTGTTTTACAAAAAGGCAATTGCTGAACCTGCTGTTGCAAGATAGCCAGCATCCTGTTGAGCGAGCAAGGCTAAAACTGCAAAGGTCAGGTTATGCAAACAAAGTAGGATGTGAAAAAGACTTGGAGGAGGGGAGGGGGGCTCATGAACACGAAGAGTACGTGATGTGAGGAAGACATGAATCTTTCATCCCTGCGACAACCAGGAGGAAAAGGAAAGCAGAAAACGACCCCCTAGCAACAAGTCGTGTCGTGCAGATGCAGAGTACCTCTCTACCGGGAAAAGAAGAGTATAAAAGCAGGGACTTTCGGGAACTGGGCACGAGCCGTCGGCGGAGTGAGACTCCCGGGCCGCCCAGCGCTGTTTTGCTTGCTGCCGCTTGCTAAATAAATACTTCAGTCTTAATTGGCTCCGTCTCCTCGCATCAATTTGTGGGACTAACCTATAACATGGAAGAGCCAAAATCCTCCGCTGCCGGTGTCACCACGGCACCAGGCACCCTGTGTGTCTCCCCCTTCCTTGGGACCAACGAGAACCACCACCAGGACATGGGGGCTGAGGGTCAAGACGTCGCTGAAACCACTGAGTACCCGGGATTTGTCCCCCTGGGGTGGGCAGGGGTGACGGCTGATGCCCAACTCTGCGTCCCCGGGGCAAAGAGACAGGGGGCACCTGTTGGAAGCTTTTTGGAAAACAACGGAAACGTTGAAATAATGAGCTTGTGAACTTTGTGCATCAGAAGAGATAAGAGACAAGCTGGTACAGTCTGAAGGTCGGCATGAAGGAGGAATTCACAGGAGGAATTCACACGCTGATACTGAAGCTGCTGCGACCCCTAAATAGATGCTGAATGTGTATTGCTACAGCTGTATTTAACCAATAATAGTTTGCGTGTATAAGGTTAAAGGCCAACGAGCACAAGACACGATGCTAACCCACGTTGTAGTAAAAGTATATAACACTTCAAGTATTGTAATAAAACGGCTTCAGCACGATCATATTGGTCTGCGTCTGAATCCCACCGCACAACATCACATTCAGTTCCATCTGAAAAATTGCACACCACAGGTCACAGTATCACAGTATCACAGTGTGCTAGGGATTGGAAGGGACCTCAAAAGATCATCTAGTCCAATCCCCCTGTCGGAGCAGGAACACCTAGATGAGGTTGCACAGGAAGGCGTCCAGGCGAGTTTTGAATGTCTCCAGAGAAGGAGACTCCACAACCTCCCTGCGCAGCCTGTTCCAGTGCTCTGTCACCCTCACTGAGAAGTTTCTTCTCAAATTTAAGTGGAACCTCTTGTGTTCCAGCTTGAATCCATTACCCCTTGTCCTATCATTGGTCGCTACTGAGAAGAGCCTGGCTCCATCCTCATGACATTCCCCCTTTATATATTTATAAACGCTAATAAGATCACCCCTCAGTCTCCTCTTCTCCAAACTAAAGAGAGTCAGCTCCCTCAGTCTTTCCTCATAAGGGAGATGCTCCACTCCCTTAATCATCTTAGTTGCCCTACGCTGGACTCTCTCCAGCAGCTCTCTGTCCTTCTTGAACTGAGGGGCCCAGAACTAGACACAATATTCCAGATGCGGTCTCACCAGGGCAGAGTAGAGGGGAAGGAGGACCTCTCTCGATCTGCTAACCACCCCCCTTCTAATACAGCCCAGGATGCCATTGGCCTTCTTGGCCACAAGGGCACAGTGCTGGCTCATGGTCATCCTGCTGTCCACCAGGACCCCCAGGTCCCTTTCCTCAGGTCTCCAGTCTGTGTGGGCAATTACCCCACATTGGGTTATCAAACCCAGAGTAATGTTGGCTGAAGGAGCAGGAGCAACGCGATGTATCACTGGAAGGAGATGACACTGCTGCTTTTCTCCCCTGTCACAGGTTGGCTCCTCGGGCTTTGTAGTCTTGTGCTACGAGCGCATGCCCTGGGTACAGCTCTGACACACCAACACGCAAATACTGAGATTTGGTCAGCCTCGACTGTCACTAACTCATCTGTTTTTTGTATCAAGGGAAGATGAGCAGCTGCAGATCTTTTGGTACCTTGTTTCTGTGGCATACCAACCCCAGCAGCTGTACTGTAGAACTACACTGTGCTATGTGATTTTGGTGTTAATGTCTCTCATTGCTCTCTCTCCTGAGTAGGTAACGGCTGTTATCCGCCAACGAATATCACAACCCCAACTGATGGTGGACTGTTTCCTCCCTCGAAGTCAGAAATGCTGCTTCGACTTTGAAAACACACATTGTTCCAACATAACCGATGAAGCAGCCAGCATGAAGCAAGACATGCAAAATTCTCCAGGACATAATGCATCAAGTGAAACAACCCACTGGCGGTGCCCGGCTGGCTGAGGGGTTTAACTTCCTGACAGGAGGAATGGGACAGCTGATTCAAAGTATTACTGTGGAGAGATGTTTATCCCTTTTGCTATGTGTGTTTATTTCATGCCTCTGTAAATTACTCTGTATTACACCCCGCAAATTTGAATGGACATTTCCAACTTTGTCAGCCCCAGGAGAAGTGGTCTCTTGAGTGAGGGGGTGGAATATGGGAAAGTAACGGAAGATTGGAGAGGAGGACTGTAAACTCGCCCAAGTGACTTGCACCTGGGGTGAGGACAACACATCTATTGAACACTAATTGTTGTTCAACCCTCTGTGCTCACAAGTGGAATATCTGCACTTAGATAACGTGAGCCTGGGATGGGCTCAGGGACACCTTATTGTCCTGGTTTGAGCCACACAAGACTAATTTCTCCTCAAACACTTGGGAAAACTGCACTTTTAGAAGGCTCCAGTGTCTGAATTTGTGAAAATAGTGACTTTACAGCCAGCTATGGTGTGTGGGTCTCAAGGTCTCAGCGTTTTCGAGCTCGCCAGGTGCAGGGATGAGGAGGAGCGAGACCCGGGCACTTGACCCAAGCTGGCCAACAGGGTTAGTTCATAACATCAATGTCACACTCATTATAAATTAGAAAGTTTGCTGCGAAGTCGCTCTCTCCCTTGATGGCTGCCATCCTGAGAACTTCGTGCCCTGGTGCCGGAGCCCTGAGGCCTTCCCTTCCTCCTGAAGCTGTAGCGCTCGCAGTGTCCCACATTTGCTGTCCACTCCTGGGAGTGCACAGCTTCCTACTGATAGAATTGGCTGAGTATAATCTTTGCATATTCTGTATTGGTGTTGGGATCAATATCGGTTCTTTACTGCTGTTAATGTTAATTATCTAATCTTATTCTATTAAATCTGTTTATACTTCAGCTCTCGAGTTTTCTTGTTTTTCACGATTTCCCTTTCCCAGGTGGGGAGGGGTCATCAGGTGATAGAATGATTGTCTAAATGACAACAGATTGTTATGGGTCTCTCAAACTATAACAAATTTGGTGCCCAATGTGGTATTGTAATGGGTTTGGCACTCAATGTGATATTTTGCACTTAATTTAAATAGTGCTGGGAGAACTGTAGGTTTTAATTAGAAAATTCTGAAGGGTTGAAGTTTTAAAAAGATTTGATTGGATTCCTTGAAAAGTCACTATGACTCTGTTGGAAAGGTTTTGAAGGAACCTGGTCAGAGTTCTCCGCTATCTTTGTATAAACTTAGGTAAGGAGCTATGGGAGCTGTGGGGGAGGTCATTGCTGTTTCTCTCTCCTTTAGGGCAGCTTATCGTTTCTCAGTGTGGACTCAAAAACATTGCCTTGTTATTTTGTGTGGCGGTATTTTGCTATGTTATCGGGTCGTTTGTAATCTTTCCGTTATTTGTCACTTATATAATAGCACCTCGAGAATTGCAGTGGTCAGACCCATCTTGGGACAGTGGGAGTCCTTTGCTGACCATTGTGCATTGGGTTATGTTACGGGTCATTTAGCAAAGGAGAGGATGTCTCTTGAGAATTTAGACGTACCGATGTCATCAATAGTAACAGTTTTTGAGAGTTTGGAATACCCTTGGAATATTTTGATTGTTGTGCTTGGGTTGTTAAGTTTTGAGGGTTTGATCTGTTTTATTGTCTGGATCTGCAGTAGAGGGAAACGTCCAGCAGAGACCGCGCCGGCTCCTACCGCGCACAGCTGCTGCCGGCCTCTATGGCAGGCGTTGATCCAATCCAGACTGCAGGCTGAGATCCTGCCGGCTCCTACGACAGTCCCCACCGACCCCCGCTGCTGTACACTGTACCGGCACAGACCCCGCCAGCCCCCCCGACGGACATCGCGCCTGCACGGCCCCTGCCAGCCGCCCTGATGGGCATCATGCCTGTGATGAAACAGGAAAAAAGGACTTCACTGAGAGGTTCAAATTAACAATGTATTTGGACTTCACTCACAGGTCCAATACGTCACTATTGCAAGTTGTGTGTGTGCGGTGGCGATTACACTATTGCGGTTTAGAAGACATTAGTGGGATCCACTATTGCTAATGATCCGGACAAGTGACAACACAAACCACAAGGGCGCTAGATATTAATGCCTTAGAAGAGTGCACCAGTCACAAACTCAATCGCATGCCCTATACCGTACGGATGTTTCTTAGTCACTTACCCTCTCTCTCTCAGGTGAGGTCGCTCCATCCCGGGGAAGTTACCCTGTACAGCGTCCTGGATGGGGGGGACGGATCTCCGAGGGGCCAGCTGTATCCTTGGAGGATTCCCCATTTGTCTCCCCAGACCCTGCGGTTTATATTTCCTGACTCGGTGAGGGTGCAGGATTATGCCCGAGTGGATTACACTGTCTGGGATATTTCCCTCTGGTGGTGCCATAGCGAAGTCTCTGTTGCCAGTTTGTGATGTCCGGCGCTCAACGTCACGGGAAGAGTGGTGGGATGGGACTCGGGGCATTTTGTTTGTTAAAGGCCATTTGGTTTTGGTTGTTCTGTGCCATCTTGAGATAAGCCCGGGCTGAGCTGTTTTGCAGCTCCCCCCAAGTTCTCTCTGCACAGCCAAGGCACGGCGGGGATGGAGCTGAGTGGGATGGCAGCTCCCTGCCTCTCACCTCTTGTGCTCTGAAACCGGCTTGGCTGGCTGCTCCCATACAGAGAGAAGGGGCTGAGTGGGGCTGGGAGGGCAGGAGGTGGTGGCGGGGGGAGCGGGCCAGCAGCCGCAGGGAGGTGGTTGTGCAGGTGCCGCGAGGGTATGGAGAATGAACCTGGTACTTGTACAGGAGGCAGAGCCCTGCTCGGCATCGTGACACTTCTTCCCTGTGCACAGGGCTCCCCACTCGGGCAGGGTCCTAGCCACCCCACAGGGGTTATCCAAGGGCTGTTGGGCTACCAGGGCGTGCTTTGTGTACGGCTCCCAAGGAAGGCACTGCAGACTCCCTACCTATGGTGCCATCCAGAGAGCTGTGGAGGGGGACAAGTGATTGCCATTGCCCCAGCGCAGGAGCAGAGACAGGTGGCAGCCTTAGCTCCACAATCAGTGAAAGCAGAGCCACCGCATCAGCTCTTCAGCAAAATGCTCTGCCACTCTGGGGCAGCTCAGCACCTATGTCCGCCTTCCCCCCAAAACCGATGCCCACACACGCACAGACGCACGTTTGGGTGTGAAACAAATGATTTATTGACATCTATGTACAGAGTAAAGCTCCGCGAGGGACAGGTTGGTGGCTGGGCCCATGGTAACAGGAGTCTCTGTCGCAAGGCTCCTTGCAAGGGCGACTCCAGCCGCATCGCGTCCCACTCCCCAGAGTGCGGTTCTGCTGCAAAGGAAAGGTGTGGCAGCAGTTCCCAGAGCCGACTGAGTAGCGTGTTGTGCGTGCCCAGCGTGCTCAGTTCCGCAGCACCAGGGGAGTATCTAGGGGACACTAAGAGAGCTCTGTGCGTGAGGAGCTCTTTCGGTGTCCGTAGAAGAGCAGGCTTGTGAGCCGATCTTGCAGCTCATCGGCCTCACGCATTGCCTTGGCGTGGGCAGCCGGGTCGTGCAGCAGGCGCTGGAAGAGGTTGAGTGGCTCCGCTGTTTGGAGGGCTGGGGGCAAGACGATGTCCTCGGGCATGTTCTCATTAGCAAAGAAGAAGTGGTCGAGGCGTCTGTCGTGCAGGCAGCCGCGCAGGTACCACAGGATATCCTGCAGCCGCATGAGGAACTCCCTCCTGCTCCAGCTCGACACGGGTAAGGTGTTGAGGAGGTGCATGGCAACCGTCTTGAAGATAGCGGTAGAAAAGCCGGTGCCCAGCAGGATAGCGGCAAAGAGCTGGAGGCATTTGAGGTGGGCGGTGTCGTGTGGGGCCTGCCTGGCCACATGCCTGAAGAACTTCACCTCTGCCACCGCGTAGCTCTCTACCCACGTTGTGCTGGGGGTAAGGATGGCCTCTGTAGTCTCCTGGCTGCTCAGGAAGATGTCTGAGTCACCTCGCCGCACCCCAAACGTGATGTCAATGAGGATGCTTTTCCCGGAGGCGTTCGTCAGCTGCAGCTTGCAGGAGCGGCTGGAAGGCAGCACCTTCATGCTGTAGTGCTGCGCCTGAGGCATCTCTTCCCAGGCTGAGCTCACCAGGTTCTGCAACCACTGGGCGGTTTTGTGCACATCCAGGTAGGAGCCGGTGCAGAGGGTGCCAAGGAGGCTGGCAGACGGATTTTTCCTCAGCTCCTCCTCCTGGGGGTGGTGGAGGTAGAACGGCGTGTTCTCCACCAGCTGATCCCTGCTGCAGGTACACGCCAGCTCCACGCGGACGTGGGAGTCCTTTGCCGGCATCTCCGCTGAAGTGCCCAGCTCCAGGTGGAAAACGTGCCCACGGGGGGGCTTAAGGGGCACAAGCAGGTGGTACACAGCATCACGCCCACGGGGACTCCAACCTTCGAAGGCGCTGCCCACCCCGATGGCTGGCTGCAGGACCGGGAAGAAAGTATTGGACATGCGCTCTTGCAGGACAGCCAGGAGGTCGCCCACCAGCTCCTCCACCACGCGGCTCCTGTAGGCCAGGCGCTGCACTGACGACCGGATGCGCTTTGCAAACCTCCCAAACACACGCTTCTCATAATCGCCAGAACCTTCTCCTGCACATTGTTCGTTGCCGCACTCTGTGCTGCTGCTGGAGCTCTCCTCCTCTGCAGCGCTGCTGCCTGGCTGGGGGCTCCTTTTGCTGAGGTGCCGGCAGAGCCTGAAGATCAGGACGAGGACTGCAGCGAGCGCCCAGACCTGCCAGTGCTGCAAGGCAGCGAAGAGCAGGTCTCCCCAGGCCGAGGCGTCCTGCTCCATGTCCTGCAGCAGCCGAGTCTTGGGCTGGCTCAGCTGCTGCGCGTGCTGCTGCATGCGCCCGCAGGTGGCCTCACCCAGCTCCTGGCAGACCATGTGCAGGAGCTGGAGGATGCTCTGCACGAGCAAGGTGAGGAAGGTTGTGTCAGCCATGGCCTGTGGGAGGAGGGAGAGAAGGGGTTGAGTGGGGCTGGGAGGGCAGGAGGAGGTGGCGCAAGGGCCCTGCCGCTGCACTGCAGGGAGCTGGGGGCAGGCAGGAGAGGGGGCGAGACAGCTGGGGGACAGCAAGGCCTGCGCCCAACCCCGGCGGTGGCGGTGGCAGCGTGCCCGGCCCCAGGCGCTCCCGCCAGCAGCTGGGCCCTTGATGCAGGATGAGAACCCACACCCCAGGGGCCCGCCGTTCTGCCCGGGCCCCACTCCGGCCCAGCCTCCCGCCGCCTGCGCACTCACCTCTGGCTCAGGCTGTGCTGGGGCAGCGCTGCCTGCGGGCGCCTTTTATAGCTGCTCCCATTGTGACACGGCCCCTCTGATGTCACAAGCGCCAGAGCGCATCACCGGCACAGCCGCCAACCAGCCCCCCCGCCTCAGCGCCTCACAGCTGCTCCCGGCAACCAGAGCCCCGACAGACACAGAGTACAGGCCCAGCCGGCAGGACAGGGCTGCCAGTTGCTCTGCTTCCACTGCTTTAGTCGCCCCCACAGAGCATTTGCCGCTGTCCCGGAGTCAGGAGAGAGAGATAGTCTTGGCCACTTTTCTCCTTCAGCAACAGCTAACGCCAGCTGGACGGCTTTTCGCTCTGCAGATTGACTCCGCTCACCTTGTCCTTCAGCAGCTTCTGCCACTCGTCCTGTAGGACTCCACACCGCAGCATTCCACCTTCGATGCTTTCCTACAGTACGACAAGACCCATCAGTAACCAGACCATGCTGGTTCTCATTAGCTGAGAGAATGAGAGTTCATGATATGGTGGAGCTTCCTCAGCACGTGTCACCACCTCCTCTGGTGGCACCCCAAAGGCCTTGCCTTCGGGCCAATTTGTGATCACTTCTACCATTCCTGGGCAATTAGGGTTTCCTAATAACATAACCATCAAAAGCAAATTAAGGGGGGGGAAACTACCAGATTCTAAACTTGAGTACATTCGTACACAGCGGAGGGGTATTTTTCAATAAAGGCTGAATGAGACTGTCCCTGTGCTGCAGCTGGTTTTACCTCATCGTTTAGCCAGCAAAGGTTCCTGAGCGTGCGGATGTCCTCACGAGTGACCTTTAGTTTGAAGGCACTGCTCATGATCTCATCTGGCTCACCTCTGCCAAATGCGGCACTGACCTCTCTCTCCATGGCCTGAAAGGAACAATTAAATGGGGAAGGACTTGTGAAACAGAGCATGGAGCACGCTGACCTGGGGGCAGCTTTCCACTGAAACACGGCCTGTAAATTCAGCTCAGGTGACAGAGCAACTGCCTCCTACGGTTTCTTGGCTAAGTCAGCGATAGCGCTTTTGCCTTGCTTGGTTGGCTTCAGCATCCCAACTTTGAACTTTAGAGCCCAGGCTTGCTGCCATTTCTTTTCACCAAGGACGTTGGGATAAAACCCGTAAACTCAGCAAACACGCTAAGGCAGCTGAAAATGGAACACAACTCTGGCAAACCCCTTTCCCACGTGCTGCTGCGGCCCTCGCAATACCCAGCTGTCGTTGTTGGGACGGACACGACACTGGACATTAAGTTGCAGCAATTCAATTTTTTTATTTAACAAGCAGTGCTTTTTTATATTCTCTTACCCAGGTGCTTATCTATGCATATATTCAGGATTCTACTTTTGCCCAATACGCTCTCACATCACACGCTGTTCATGCTCTGGTCAAAGCCAGGATGTTTGCCAACCCTTATCTTTTTACTTAGCTCTTCTCAGGACTCCCCAGTCTCTTCAAGGGTACACAGATATCTGCTCAAGGTCAATGTTAAACTCGTGTTCCGATCCCTCGGACCAGCCGAGGTTTCCCACAATTCCCCCTTTTTGTATTTGTGCTACAAATGCTGCCCCCATCACCCGCTGCAGGGCCCTTTGCAGTAGGGAGATGAGACATGGCACCATCATTAGCACAACTAATATCAGCAATATTATTAATCCTGCTTTGACCTTTGAAACCAGCCATCCCGAGAGTCCCCAGTTTTGCAAAAGGTGATCAAAAGAGAAGAACCCATCCTCTTCCTTTAACTTTTTCGTTCGTTCCATTAACTCTTGTATGTGTGCATGAATAGATTGAGAATGGTCCGATAAGTTCATGCAGCACATCCCATCAAAATCTTGACAACCATGACCTTGAGCCAGCAACAGAAAATCTACTGCAGCTCGATTCTGCAGTGTGGCATGTCTGACTGAGTCTACATCTAGTAGTAAACTACTTAAAGCTGAAGATGTAGCATTAGATTGCTTAGCCAGCCAACACCCAAGCTTGTTAAGCGTAGCGAGTGCTTTAGCTGATGCCACTCCGGGGCAAAAAAGGATGCTGCGATTATTAGGTCTCACAGCAGCACTTTTGCTCCAGGACCCACCCGTTCCTGGGTCACAAGGGAACCAAAGTGCCGAAGAAGGGGTGGCACCACAGCAGGAGTATCATCAGCAAACTGCAAAAAGTTTAATACATATACAGCTTTAGTTAATCGTGCTTCAGGGGTTTCCCCTATCATTCCCCCTTTTTGTTTTTTGCAAAGGCGTTTTAGAGTCCCGTGTGCACACTCAACAATACTCTGACCCGTGGGTGAGTGGGGGATGCCTGTGACATGTGTCACGCCCCAGAGTTGTAAAAAACAAGCTACCTTAATTGCCTTGGCCGTTAATTTCTCTTGGCCAAGGGGCAACTGATCAGCCCACACCGGTTTTTCTGTTAGCCATTTTAGGGCTAAAGTGTGTTGAGAAACACCCTGCAATACAGTGGTCCCGACTAAAAATCCGTAGTTATGCGAACTCCCCATTGGCCTAAGCAGCCCCTTCCCCATAGGTTTAAAGGAGTTGAGGTCACATATGGCCGCACTGTAGCCCTTTGCCCTTCTGAGTTTACAATCACAATAGGGTTAGTGGACATATAACTGTTGACAACTCCTCTGAGTCCTGCCCCTCCCAAGGCATTGGAGGTTAATGGCCAAGCAACAGGCCACTCCCGTAAAGAGATGATCGTCACATCTGCTCCAGTGTCTAATAATCCAGTCAGTCGGATCTTCTTGGGGGTGGCATCGTTAAGTTCAAGAACACAATGCATTTGTGGGCGTTGATTAGATACTCTTTGCACCCAATAGACTTGTGGCTTTCCTGTAGAGCCAAAACCACCATTACCACATGTAACGTTCGTTCGTGGAACACAACTTTGAAATGGGATTAACTGAGCAAGTCGAGTTCCCTTCTCAATAGTCACAGGTGGTGTAGCTGTTGATACCATGGTACATATTTGTCCTGTGTAATCAGCATCAATCACTCCGACATGTACCATGAGGCCTTGTAAGGTGGTACTAGATCTTCCTATCAGTAAGGCACTTAAACCTTTGCCAATTGGTCCCCAAGCGTCCAGGGGCACCTTGTGTACCTCTTTCGTACTTATTGTCACTGCGTCGGCAGTGGATACATCCATCCTGGCTGCCCCTCTTGTCTCTCCTGATAGCCTGTCACAGAGGGTTGCTCTTGCACTACTCCCAGGAATGGATTATTGAGGCAGGGTATTTGTGTCTGCGCACACCCTTTCGTGCTCTTCTTGCCGTTTCCCGATGGTATAGGTTGCCCGTTAAAGTGATATTTTGAGTGACATTGCTTAGCAATATGTCCCATTCTTCCACATCGATGACACATCATGCTTGCAGCACCTCCTGTACTCTGCTTTTGAGGGCCAGTTCTCTGTGGCTTCTTTCTAGGGCACTCTGCTTTTACATGACCCGACTGACCACACCCATAACATTTTAGGCTTTGCACACGCACTGCTGCCATTGCTGTTGCAAGTGCAGTCATTTTATGTTCCATAGACCCAACTTTAGCACATGCGGTTATCATGGCCTCTAAGGTGGGATCACCTGGCAAAGCTTCAATTATTTTTTGGCTGTCCGCGTTACCTCGGGCTAGCTGTTTCAGTAGCATCTCACGGAGGTGAGTGCCAAACACCTGTCGCTCAGTGGCTGCCTGCAGTTTTTCAACAAACGGAAGAAATGCTTCACGAGTACCTTGCTTAATAGTGGTATATTTCTGTTTTGGCTCTGCCAACTCGGCTGTAGGGATTAATGATTCAATTCCTACTTGCTTCACTTGTTCTAACACAAGGGGGGGCCATTGCGCCTGGTGCTGTGGATTATTAGATTGACCCGTCCCTGTTAATACTTCAGCGCCATTACCATAGCGAGGGTCCCCTTGCGGAAACTGTAAGTTATCCACAGCTTGTGCCTCAGCTCTTTGTTGCCAAATGCTTCTAAAAACTGTTAACTGCACCGGCTGAAAAATAATCTGAGCGAGGTGTTGAATATCATAAGGAGTCATCACTTCTAAGGACAGCAATCTTATGAGTTGCATTACTGCAGGAGAGTTCGGGCCGTACTGAGCAACAGCTTTCTGCAAATCCTGAATCACTTTCCAGGAATAGGGCATATGTTCATGGGGCTGCCCTGATGCAGGGTCATTGTATACTATAGGAAAAGCAGCAGGCTCGGCAATTTCAGTACTAGGAGACTCGGCATGAGAAAGTGAAACAGGTATTTTCTCCGACAAGTCCCATTCACCCAATTCCATCGCTTTTTGCTTCACCTCCCTCCAAAATCGGACAGGGTTTTGGGGTTTAACCGTCACTTGAACTGGTGGTAAGTCCAAGTTCGGGGATACTTTGAACAACAGAGAGGACCCCCTTGTTCTATTTACGATTTTACATCAGTGTGAGAAGGCCAAGGGGTAGGTGGGGCAGAAGGGACAGAAACTGGAGGAGAATTGCCCCAGTCGATCAAATTGCTTTCCTCCTCATTATCTGATTCAGGGGGCAAAGGTGGATAAGGGAACGGTGGATTAGGAGGTTCACAAGGGATGAGCACCTCCTCCGGAGGGGTCTTTTGGACCTCTTCACTGCTCTCGACTTGGTCTCTAGGCAATACAAATCCCGATCGGTTAGCACCTTCACTTGCAACTTGGTCGCGAGGTAATACATATTTATATTGTTTATCTTTTGTGTTCATCGGGAACAGTCCTTTATTTTCCCGAGCAGCAATCTCCTGCCCCTTTAAATCATCAACACGAGGTTTAGAGACAAACGGCGCAGGGGCTGCGGACGGCTGTTCACTCCCTTTCGCTAAATCTCTCTGCTCCTTAAAGTTCTTTAATGTCTCTAATAAAAGTCGCCACGTAGTTAATAACAGCCATTTTTGAGCCGTGTTTAGCTTCCTTAAAGTCTGCCGTAGTTTTGTCCATTGCTTTATACTAAATGCTGTAACCGATGTTACTTTTACTCCCTGTTCTTTTCCCCACAATACCATTTTTTGCAAAGTCACTTCAGGGAGGATTACACCTTGCTGTTTAAACAACAGCGTCCGTGTGGAGAGGATAGTCTGCTCCTCCTTAGTTAACTTCCCTCCCATGTCCCCAGTGGCTCACCTACTACAGGTGTCTTCTTAAATATGATCCGGATCCATCAACAGGTCTGCCTGCTGTCCTTAGCTTCACTGGGCTCCGTCCCCACGACTATTTCCAGTCGTCTTCTTCCTTAAAATCACGTCGGGGTCACCAGTTGTCGTTGTTGGGACGGACACGACACTGGACATCAAGTTGCAGCAATCCAATTTCTTTATTTAACAATCAGTGCTTTTTAATATTCTTTTACCCAGGTGCTTATCTATGCATATATTCAGCATTCTACTTTTGCCCGATACGCTCTCACATCACACGCTGTTCATGCTCTGGTCAAAGCCAGGATGTTTGCCAATCTTTTTACTTAGCTCTTCTCAGGACTCCCCAGTCTCTTCAAGGGTACACGGATATCTGCTCAAGGTCAATGTTAAACTTGCATTCTGATCCCTTGGACCAGCCGAGGTTTCCCACATTCCTCCACAATTGTTTAGATTCAGCGTACTTCTACCAAGGAATGAACCCATGCTGTCTCACCTGGAGCCCATATATATGCACTTCTAACACTGGGGAAGAGCTGATGTTCTCTTCGTTGGTCTGTAATACAACGTGATTTCCCAAGTGCACTGCCTGAAGGCTCAGCTCTGCTCTCAAAGCTGGTGCCAAGAATAGGCTCACCTCAAATAGGCCTCTTTCTCCTTGGAATAAGCAAAGAGGTCAACCTTGTGATCTGTTCTCCTGGTTTGAGTGACACAGGACTAAATTATCTTTTAATACTTGGGAAGACTGCACTTTTAGAAGGCTCTGGTTTCTGAATTTGTCAATATATTTACTTTATAGCCAACTATGGTGTGTGGGCTTCAAGGTCAAGGTTTTCGAGCTTGCCGGGTGCAGGGATGAGGAGGAGTGAGTCCTGAGCAGCTGACCCGAGCTGCCAACAGGATTATTCCATACCATGAGCATTGTCATATTCATATAATGTTTGTTGTGAAGTGCTCTCTCTCCCTTGATGGCTGCCATCCTGAGAACTGCGTCTCCTGGTGCCGGAGCCCTGAGCCCTTCCCTTCCTCCTGAAGCTGCAGCACTCGCTGTGTCCCACATTTGCTGTCCACTGCTGGGAGTGCACATCTTCCTATGGTTATAGTTGGCTGAGTATAATCCTGGTATATTTTGTATTGGTATTTGTATATTTGGTTGGACCCCACCGTGCTTTTCCACTTCCGACCCTCCAACGGGGCAAATAACAAAGTTGGTTGGCCTTGGCTGTTATAGCAATAAGTATAAGCAAGAGCCTCTCTGCACACCATGCCTGGGCATCTACTATAAAGGTCTGATCACTATGAGAGCAAACAGTGTCTGCACAATACGCTCTTAATTTCAGTAGTTAGAAGAGATTCAGCTAAGAAGCAAAGTTACTGAAGAAAATGGGTCCTGTTTTACCACAAACCAGGACACCAGCTCTCTCTGGGTGACCTCTTGCATCACAGCTCTACCTTTCAAGTGAAGTTTCTTCTTCCTCGTGTCCAGTCTCCACTTTCCCAGCTGCACTTTGTAGCAGTTTTGCTCTCTCCTGCTTTGTCACACTTCCAAGGAAAGCTCAAAAATCTGAGAAAGCACCCTCCAGGCAGGTGACCTCACTCATCAGCCTTCTTGTGGCCTTTCACTTGACCAGACAGAAGTAACCTCACCATGATCTTCTAAACCATGTGACTGCTGCTGGCCTTTCAGCTTCTTGGAAAGACACAAACAAGCCATCTGCCTGCTGCTGTCCTGTCAGGTACTCAGACAGAAGGGACATGCCAGCCCACATCCACGTCCTCTTCCTGGATGGGGCTCCACCGTACAGGGTGATTATAAGGACATTCAACAGTGTTGGCCCAAGTGCTAATCACTGAGGGATTCTTGTTATGACTGGCTTCAAGCAGGACTTTGTACTGCTGTTGACATTTGGGCCTGATCATCTAGCCAGCTTCCCTCCCATCAGACCTTCCGCTGCTTCAGCCCAGAGAGCATCAATCAGGCTATAAGGAGACTGGGAGATGATGTTAAAGGCCGTGCAGAAGGCCAGGTACACAATATGCCCTTGTTTCCCCTAACCATCCTGGTCCAGCAATGCCTTTCTTGTCCTTCCAGTGTCTGGAGATGGCTGCGGGAGGACGTACCCCACCACCTTCTAAGGGACTGAGGAAGGCACACAATTCTCCCAATCCTCACCCCTGTCCTTCTTGAAGATGGGTTTGACATCTGCCTTTTCCAAGGACCCCAGAGCCTGTCTGGCTGCTCTGGCACTTTTCAGGGCACAATCCAGAGTCACAGGACAGGGTGATGGAGCAGAGAGGAGCACTTGCAATGAGCCTGTCCACGGCAGCTGAGATGACTGTCCCTGGGATGGTGGGGATTTGTTCGTGCAGTCACACACAGAAATGTCAGAGCTCTGTCGGGTGCCCACACCTCAGCTGGCCTCGGGCACTCCTCATACACACACGGGTGATCAGAGACACGAGTCCTTCCCTTGCCCGTGCAGAAGCAATGCACTGTAGAGGTCACAGTGTCTCTCTGACCTCCTGCTGCCACCCCCAGAGGCTGGGAGGCACCGCAGCCCTGCAGTGAGTCGCCCTGCTCTGCACTCCTCATGAGGAATGGACACGGGGACCTTGGTTCAAGGAAGCACATCCCAGTGCTGCATCCAGGTGTTCCCCCGGAGATGTTACTCTCCAAGTGAAGTGACCTCGTCTGTCCTACACGCCTTCATGGCACCCCCAGGAATAGCTGATGGCATTTGTGCTCACCCGTGTCCATCTCTCCACACGCACATGATGTGCATGCTTAAGTCTCATCTGTACAATGCAAACATGGACCTTGTCATTTGGTGTCCCTCTGTGGAGGGACAAAGAACCTCTCTGAGGTGGGATGAGAGTCCAGTGCTAGAAATGGAGGTTGTTCTTGCTGGCCCATGATGGTGACCCTGGGGCAACTTCCCCGGGGCATCCAGTGGGCACAGGCACAGCCTAGACCCTGCTCTGCTGGTCCCTCATGTCTCGCGCAGGAGCCGGGCTGTGCCAGGATACTGCTGTGTGCCCCCACCCTGCATACTCCCACACTTCAGCTCTTCCCTGGGGTTTTCCTCTCTGGGGGACTTGCCAGCCCCGCCAGCCCAGACCCTCCCTGAATCTGGACACCTCCTGCCCTCTCCCCAGCACAGACCAGCAGAGCAGCCCCATTGGGACTGGTCCCACAGCAGTACATGGAGGCCAGTGAGAATGTTCACCCAGCCGGCATGCTGAGGATATTTCCGCCCCAGGCAGCTTGCAGCTCCACCTGCCAAACGTCCTTCCCAGGATGGCATGAGAGAATTGGCCCAGGGCACCCTCAGGAAGGTCCTTTTGCCTCAGGGACAGGGCAGCCTTCCCCGAGCTGCCCCACCGCAGCAAAGGGTTCCTCTTGCCATGTCTGCCCTGCACACATGCGGTGCCCTAGTCTTCTCCCACCACAGCCCATCTCCCCTCAGAGCCTCTTCCCGAGAGAGCTCATCCGTGCTGGCCTGGCCAGCCATTCCTGCACTCCCTCCCCAGGTGTCCCACAGCCCCTGAGCTGGTGGTGCGGCTCTGCAGAGCCAGGGGCTGTGGTGCCCAGGGCCATGCTGGTCAGGCTGGGAGGCAGACCCAGCTTGGGTGGCTCCTGCCCCCTACACCTCAGCACACAGATGAGGCCCCTGCAGCTCCTGAGAAGATCTCAGACAAACAAGTCAGTGCAGGGTCCTTTATTTTGTTTAAATATACAGAGAGAGCAGGTCCTTATTTATACAAAGTCTCTGGATCAAACAAGACAGGCAGATGCTGACATAGAAATGGGATAAAGGATGGCTCTGTTCTTTAGTTGACAGCATTAGTAAAACCCAGAAAAGCTAAAACCCGAAGAATCACAGAATCACACAGAATCACAGAATTTTCAGAGTTGGAAGGAACCTCTAGAGATCATCTAGTCCAACTCTCCTGCTAAAGCAGGATTGCCTAGAGCACATTACTCAGGACTGCATTCAGGCGGGTCTTGAAATTCTCCAGGGAAGGGGACTCCACAACCTCCCTGGGCAGCCTGTGCCAGTGCTCTGTCACCTTCACCGTAAAGAACTGTTTCCCTGTATTTGAACGGAACTTCCTGTGTTCTAACTTGTGCCCATTACCCCTCGTCCTGTCACTGGGAACCATTGAAAAGAGCCTGGCTCCATCCTCCTTCAACCCACCCTTTAGATACTTGTATGCCATAATAAGGTCTCCCCTCAGCCTTCTCTTCTCCAGGCTAAAGAGTCCCAGCTCTCTCAGCCTTTCCTCATAAGGGAGATGCTCCAAGCCCTTAATCATCTTAGTTGCCCTTCGCTGGACTCGCTCCAGCAGTTCACTGTCCCTCTTGAACTGGGGAGCCCAAAACTGGACACAGTATTCCAGTTGTGGCCTCACCAGTGCAGAGTAGAGGGGGAGAATGACCTCCTTTCACCTACTGGCCACACTCTTCCCTATGCAGCCCAGGATTCCATTGGCCTTTTTGGCAACAAGGGCACATTGCTGGGCCATGGATAATTTACTGTCTACCAGGACCCCCAGATCCTTCTCCTCAGAGCTACTTCCCAGCAGGTCCGCCCCTAACCTATACTGGTGCTTTACATTCTTCCTCCCCAGGTGCAGGACCTTGCACTTGCCTTTGTTGAACCTCATGAGGTTCTTCTCTGCCCAGCTCTCCAGCCTGTCCAGGTCACGCTGCATGGCAGCACGGCCCTCTGGGGTGTCAGCCACCCCACCCAGTTTGGTATCATCAGCAAACTTGCTGAGGATACACTCTGTCTCCTCATCCAGGTCATTAATGAATATATTAAAATTGGACCGAGTATTGACCCCTGGGGGACACCACTGGTTACAGGCCTCCAACTAGACTCTGTGCCGCTGATCACAACCCTCTGAGTTCTGTCCCGCAGCCAACTCTCAATCCACCTCGCTGTCACCTCATCTAGCCCATACTTCCTCAGCTTCCTAATGAGGATGTTATGGGAGACAGTGTCAAAAGCCTTGCTAAAGTCAAGGTAGATGACATCCACGACTTTCCCCTCATCCAGCCAACCACTTATAACATCATAGAAAGCTATCAGATTGGTCAAGCATGATTTACCCTTGGTAAATCCATGTTGACCACTTCCAATAACTTCCTGTTCCTCAACGTGTTTGGAGATGACATCCAGAAATGAAAGGAAAAACCTAGCAAAGAAAGTCTGGGCCTGTAATGAGTTACATCATGTGTGATACATAGAACAAGATGGGCAGTTCATTGTTGCTTCTGAAAAGAAACCAGTCATCCATTTCCTTAGGGCATCCTTGAGCTCCTGGTTCCTCATGCTGTAGATGAGAGGGTTCATAGCTGGAGGCACCACTGAGTACAGAAATGACACCAACAGGTTCAGGGATGGGGAGGAGACAGAGGAGGGCTTCAGATAGGCAAACATGGCAGTGCTGAGAAAGAGGGACACCACGGCCAGGTGAGGAAGGCATGTGGAAAAGGCTTTGTGCCATCCATGCTGTAAGGGGATTCTCAGCACAGCTCTGAAGATCTGCACATAGGACACCACAATGAAAACAAAGCACACAAATGCTGAACAGGCACTAACAACAAGAAGCCCAACTTCCCTGAGGTAATCTGAATGTGAGCAGGAGAGCTTGAGGATGTGGGGGACTTCACAGAAGAACTGGTGCAAGGCATTGCCTTGGCAGAGGGGGAGTGAAAATGTATTGGCTGTGTGCAGGAGAGAATTGAGAAACCCACTGCCCCAGGCAGCAGCTGCCACGTGGACACAAGCTCTGCTACCCAGGAGGGTCCCGTAGTGCAGAAGTTGGCAGATGGCAATGTAGCGGTCATAGGCCATGACCGTGAGGAGAAAATACTCAGCTGAAATGAAAAAGACAAAGAAAAAGAGCTGGACAGCACATTCTGCATAGGAGATGGCCCTGGTGTTCCAGAGGGAATTGGCCATGGCTTTGGGGAGAGTGTTGGAGATGGAGCCCAGATCAAGAACAGAGAGGCTGAGGAGGAAGAAGTACATGGGGGTGTGGAGGCGGTGGTCGCAGGTGATGGTGGTGATGATGAGGCCGTTTCCCAGGAGGGCAGCCAGGTAGATGCCCAGGAAGAGCCCAAAGTGCAAGAGCTGCAGCTCCCGAGTGTCTGCAAATGCCAGGAGGAGGAACTGGGTGATGGAGCTGCTGTTGGACATCTGATCCCTTTGTTCATGAGGTTCTGCCAAAGGAGGAAACCACACTCACAAGTTAGGGCTGCTCTGAGCAAATCTCTTCTCATTCCGCGTGTCCCATTCTCCTCTGTCCTTCCCAAACACACATTGCCTTCCTCCTTCCTTTTAAGACCTTTTGACTTCCCCAAGTGTTGATCTCTGCTTTGTGCTGGACAAACACGACATGAGGAGGAGTCTTCTGCCCATGGGCTTGCGAGCAGTCACCCCTGCTCAACAGCAGTGGGCATCTGGGAAGGGTGTGGCAGCTTCTGAAAGTCGCTGTTTGCCTCATCGGTAATCCCTGTGTCATGAAGACAAGCTGGTCAGCATTTTCAAGCAGGAGGGTGCCAGGGAAACTCCCAGAAGTGCTCTAAGTGCAGTGATCTCAGCAGAGTCATCTCACCCCCGAGCTCCACACTGCATTTTCCATAGCCCCACAGGTTTGGGTGGTTTGAAGGACTTTGGTCCCACGGACACAGCTGCATGGTGGTGTTGGTGTGTAAGCCTCACCTGAACCCCTTCTTCCTAGAGAGTATGCGGGTAAGAACAAGAGCAGTATGGACAGGAGTGGAAGATGGAGAAATGCTCCTGCTGAGGGAGGACAGGGACCGATAGCACTAAGGAGTTTCTCCTCCTTGGTGTGTGGCTGCTGAGCAGGCACCTCAGCCAGAAACCCAACAGCCTTGATGTCAGAAGCTCTGCTGGGCGAGAGAGGAGACCGGGGGGTTTTCAGTAGAAGGTGCCCTCATTACAGGAGGTGGCAGGAAGGTGCCCGAATCACCTTCTCATGGCACATGGGAGCTGCTCCCTCTGGGAGAGGAAAGAGGGAAAGAGCTGTCCCTGCTGGGAGCTCTTTCTCTGGCAGCGCGTCTCCTCCCCGGCAGTGCACACAGAACCCATCACAGACACTGTGTGCTCAGCTCTGTCCCGCAGACACCTCCTGGCAGCAGAACACTGCCCAGGAGCATCCCTGTGGGCACAGGTTCTGACAGGAACATGTGACTGACCCTGATAAGGCTGGAAAGGTGATGCTGGGTGCTCTCTGTAAGATGTAGGATATGGATTTTTCTTACTCCCTGATTTATTCACCTCTAAGTGAAAAAGATTTGGAGGCTCTGTGCCTTCTGAAGAACAGGGAGACAAATCTCCACGTCTCACTCCCCACCCACACACACAAAAAAGCAGAAGACTGAAAGCACAAACTCCTTCCGTTTCAGGTAGCCCCTGCCTTGAGGTTCTTCTTGAAAAGTTTCCTCTGCTACTGCCCTTGAGCTGTGAGCAGCCCTGACCCACGCAGTTCTCTCTCGGCAACACCCTGTCGTGCAAGGAGTTGCTACTTCCACACACACCTTCTCCCCACAGCACCTCTGTGGGAGCTCCCTGGGCAGGCAGAGAGCTGACCCTGGCAGGCGGCAGAGTCCCTGCCCCAGCACACAGCCCCCGGGGTGCAGGGACCCTGCTGGCAAGGACAGCCCTGCCCACCCCTGCCTGCACACCCACCTTCACACATGGCAGTGGTCCTAAGGGGAAGGCAGCTGTCGTGCCCTGTCCCTCTGAAGGCACAGCAGGGCATCCCTGCTCTAGAGCACATTCTTCACCTCTACTCTAGAGGAAGTGTCAGAGCCCTCCTGAAAGATCCCATAGACCATGGGAGGAGCAGCTTTTGGACATCTTTCCAAAAACTGCAGCTGCAATTGCCCTAACCCAGAGACTTACCATGTCAAGGGCTTTGAAAGTTTCTCCCCTGCAGTGAGCTGTCAGCATCCTCCCTCTCCAGAATGCCTTCAACCTCTCTCTGCTCCCTGCTCTGCCCTCGCTGCCTGCAGGCAGTGCCCTCAGCCCTGCTGCGCTGTGCAGAGGAGCTGCTCCTGGGCAGAGCTGTCTCTCTGCAGCGCTGCCCGCTTGCCAGGAGCTCCTTCTGTCCCAGCAGCCCGGCCCAGCTCAGCAGCAGAGGACCAGCCCACGGTGGCGCTCTCTCTGTCCCCTCTGGGCTCCCTGGAGGTGTCCCTGGGCTCCAGGGGAACCTGCTGGGAAACAGCCTGAAGGAGTCCCTCGTGTTCCCTCCCTCAGCTGGGGAGAGACGATTCTTTCCAGCGCTGTTTTTTCTCTTACCAGAGTCAGATTTGAGTACTATAAAGCCTTTTTCCTTTCCTGTCATTACTCAGGACATTCAAACAGAGACAGGAAGGGATCTCCTTTAGCCCTGGTGAGGGAAGGGAATCAACAGAGTCCGTTGAGGCATTTCACCCTGGGATCAACTCTTTGGGCTTTAAAGGGGACTGAACTCCATTCCGTGCAGATGACAAACCCATAGGAGTTTGGGTTCCTCTTGCTTCGATCCTGGAATGCACAAAATAGGCACCTGCATGTGAGCTCCTTGTCTCAGCTCCCATGGTCACTACTCATGGGTAGAGTTTGAAGGAATGTTAAAGATCATCATGTTCCAACCCCTGCCTTGGGCAGGGACACCTCTCAGTTGACCACGTTGCTCAAAGCCCCGTCCATCCTGGCCTTGAGCACCTCCAGGGTTGGGGCCTTCGCAGCTTCTCTGGGCAACCTGCGCCAGTGCCTCACTACCCTCACAGGAAAGATTTTCTATCTAATATCTAATCTAAATCTACCCAGTTCCAGTTTAAAAGGGTTTACCCCTCGTCCTATCACTACAGTCCATGTTCAGGAGTCCCTCTCCACCTTTCCTATAAGCCCCATTTAGGTACTGGAAAGTGCTATAAGTCTCCGCAGAGCCTTCTCTTCTGCAGGCTGAACAACTCTCTCAGCCTGTCCTCATAGGAGAGGTGCTCCAGCCCTCTGCTCATCTTTGTGGCCCTCCTCTGGACTTGCTCCAACATGTCCTTGTCCTTCTTCTGTTTGGGGCTCCAGAGCTGGACGCAGCAGTCCAGGTGGGGTCCCACGAGAGCAGAGTAGAGGGGTGTAATCACCTCCCTTGACCTGCTGGCAACACTGCTGGGCATGCAGTCCAAGATGCGGTTGGCCTTCTGGGCTACAAGTGCACATGCCCCACTATGTCCCAGTATGTAGCCTTGGCAAGTCCATGCTGACTGCATTTGGACACATTCTTCTCTTTTTGGTGCCCAGAGATGTCACACACAAGGACTCTGACTGATGGCACACTCCTTACCAGTTTGAGCTCTACAGCCAGTAGTTCCTTGAGTTGCACTTTTGGCCTAGGTCAAAGTTGGTTCCAACACTTGATTGTCCTCTCTCACAAGAGACCTCTATCAATCCAATGACCTTTCAAAAATTATATTCCGCAGAAATATTGATCTTCCCCTGCAACTTCATTCCACTATTCTGCCTGTTATACAGTGCATTTAATGTCTCTCATCTTTCAGACCTGTATCACCTGTTTATATACAATGACCATTTCTAAAGTCAGCTTTTCAGATGCAAACTGTCTCAACAAAGGCCTTTTCTATTGCACTCCACTTCTCCTGCCCTTACTCTTTGGTCATTCAGAGTCCTGTCACCTATCCAGCTGCTGCTTTGAGCTTCAGGGAGTTACAAGTTTGCCTGTCTTTCCGTCGTCTATTTATCTCCTTTAGCCAAGTCTGTAACTATATCTATCTTTTTGTACCTGTCCATCTAAAGCATTTCTGACAAGATCATCCCTTGTAGCAAAGCAACCTCATTAGAAGCAGCTTGTCCTGAGCATCTGGTTGCAGAGGGTGTTTTATTGTTTATCAAACTTGATCATGTTTTACTTTTCTCTGCTTGCAAAGAGGAAAACTGCTCCTGTGCCTGGGTGCAGCCAGGTCTCTGAGGAGCGCAGGAGGGAGATGGTGCAATGGAGCTGTAACACCCCGCTGCAGACTTCAGTGGAGAAGTCTGAGGTAAGGAAAAGTGATGCAAATCCCAGCTGGCCAATGACAGGGATGGTGAGGAAGGGGATGTGAGGAGCAAGGCTGTCCATACAGTCTCAGACCTCAGGGGACTGCTTTTCCTGGCTGCCCAGACCTCCTGGGAAGACCGTCTGCATCAATATCAACTGCTGACTGCTTCTATCCCCTCTTCTCTCTCTGAAAAGTTCATAAAAAGAACCTTTGAAATAAATGAAAAAATATTTTCTATTATCTTCCTTCTAAATTACACTGTTAAACAACTCCAACTAGCTCTATTGAAAACTTGAAGAAAATTACAGGGAGAGAAATAGCTCGTTAGGAATTTCTGTCCCTTAACGAGCCCCATGGTGTATTGGGCCCTGACTCCATCAACCTCAGACACTAAGAGGAGACTGAACAAGTGCTCCAGAAGTCCAAGTCAGAAGCAAAGCACCTGGCAGCCTTGATTGGCCCCACTGAGGGTCGTTACTGCCAAAGACTCCCCATGGGCTCGTTAGAGGGGATAACTGGAGGCTGTGGCTGCAGGTAGGCAAAGGCACTGTGCAGGTGGCTGTAATGCCAAGGAACCCCTTGGCTTGGTTGATGCAGCA